>NW_027469461.1:0-133959 GCF_051020765.1 Lasioglossum baleicum | reverse complement strand
TTAATGGATCAAATATCAATACATTTCAATTACGGGCACAACAACATCATGTATGAGTTAGATGATCGGGTGATAAACCGTATGAGACCGTTGCCTCCCTGTTTGATAGTCGAACGGATAAGCCAATAGCTCAACCTACCAAGTGATTAGGAGAGCCAAACCATGGATTCCAGGTGAAAATCTGCCGACCGGTATTGCCAGTAAATACCATAATTCTCGGTGTGAATATTAATATGGAGCGTCACACCGTGGGAGAACGTTACTAATTGCCATAATATCAGTCGTTTTACGGATTTCCTTACCATTCGAAGGCTAACTCGCCGTATGCAGAGTATAACTACGTGTTTAGGGAAACACATAAGTATACAATTTAGTGTCGTCACCTTAAATTCATGTATGACTTTGAAGATCGATGGTCAAAGCATTCGATTACGCCACGTTCTCTGAGAGACGAACGGCTAAATCAATAGTTCCACTTATCCTGCCACTCCGAGAGTCAAACCAGGTATTCCACGAGTCATTCCGCTGTACATTATTGGCATCATACACCCTATTTCACGGTATAAGTATTAAACGCCAGAGTCAAGCCGTTGTAGAACGCTAAGAAACTTAGCCAAACACTTTACCGAAGCCCTTACCTTCCGAGAAATTAACCCGCCGTATTTTGACATAACTTCGTGTTCGGACAAGCCGATTAGTAGCCATTGTAGTGACGGGCACCTTAATCTCATGTATGAATAAGGATATCGCCAGTCAACCTTACAACCTTCTTCGAGAATTGTACAGCGTTGTCAATAGCTGTACCCATTCTGCGATTCTGAGCGACGGACCCAGAATTCCTGGAGTTAGTGCGCAGTAAACAATTTTCAATGGACATTTTCATTCGCTGTTTGAATGTAAGTGTAGTGCACGCAACCGTTTGCGAACGTTACCAGGTTGGTATAATGACATACGTTTTACCATAGATATTACACAGCGAGAACATATCCCGCTGTACCGATAGTCTAAATTGGTGTTCAGAGAAACCAACTATTACTTCTGATAATTCCGGCCACATAAATTTCATGTATGAATATGAATATCGAGAGACAAATCTATGGAGAACGATACCACCCACTTTGAGAGAGAAGCGGCTAACTCAATAACTTCACCAATCCTGTGATTCCGTGATTAAAACCATGTATTCCGGGAGTATATTCCCAGCGCAGTATCGGACAGAGGTACCCTAACACACGATATGAGTATTAAATATACTGTCAAGCCGTGATAGAATATTACCAATTTGTATAAAGTCATTTCTTTCACCGAATATCATACTCTCCGAGAATAAAATCCCTTGTAGCGAGTGTCATGCTTAGTTCTCTCGGAAACAAATTATTAAGCATTTTAACAGATGGTCGCCTTATTTTCATGTATGAATGGAAATATGGATAGCTTCATTGTGGTACAAAGGTCCCACGTCCATTAAGAGTCGAACGGATAAGTGAATAGCTTCACCTAGCCAGTGGTACGGAATGTCGAACCAGGTATACCTTGAGTAAATCTGCTGATCAGTATTGGCAATAGATACCTTATTTCGCGGTGTGAATAATAAAATAAGTGTCACACTTTGTGAGAACGTTACTAATTGCTATAATGTGAAAATATTTACAGAATGCCATACCGTCCGAGGATGTAACCCGCTGTAACGAGAGTACATCGACGTGTTTAGAGAAACACATTAGTACACAATATAGGGACGGCACATTAAATTCAAGCATGAATTAGAAGATCTACGTTCAAACCTTTCGATTGCGTTTCCGCATTCTGTGAGAGGCGATCGGTTACGTCAATAGCTTCACCTATCCTGTGATCGGAGGAGCACACCACGTACTCCGGAAGTAAATCCGCGCAACAGTATGGGCAATAGGCACCTCAATCCAAGGTTTGATTATTAAAAGCAGGGCGTGAAGCCGTAGCAGAACACTACCTATACGTGTAGTGTTAATATTCATGCAGAATGCCTTACCCTCCGAAAACTGCAGCGCTGAATCGGGAGTATAACACCGTGTCCAGTGGTACGAACTAGTATTCATTTTTAACTTCATGTATGAATTCCGAGATCGAGTGTCAAACCGCGCGAGAACGATACGACCTTCTTTGAGAGTCGCACACCTTAGTGAATACCTACACCTATCCTGCGATTCCAAGAGTCAAACCAGTCATTCCGGGAATACACCACCTGTTCAGCATAGGCATTGAACACCCCAATTCACGCAAGAAATATTAAAGTACAGAGTCATACCATTGTAAAACGTTACCAATTAGTATGCAGTTAAGATATTTACCGGACATCTTACACTCCGAGAAACTGACCATTCGTAGGTGGCGCCATGCTTAGTGTTCACGGACACATATTAGAAGATACTTTATCAGAGGGACACCTTGTTTCCTTGTGTGAGTAACAGAATTGAAAGTCAAGCCATTCGAGAACGAAACCACCTTATTTGATAGTGGCACAGCTACGTCAATACCTTCAACTATCCAGCGATACCGAGAGTCAAACCAGTTATTCCGGGAGTATATCCGGTTGTCAGTATTGGCAAGAGACACCTATTGTCACAGTATGAATTTTAATGTAGTGGGTCTATCCGTTGGAGAACATTACCAATTTGTATAATGACATTTTTCTTTCGCAAAACCTTACCTTACATGAACCTATCCCGTTATAGAGGTTGTCCTTCGTCGGGTTCACAGGATCGAATTAGTGGACATTTTAGCGACGAGCACATTAATTTCATGTATATATTTGAAATTCGATGGTCAAACCGATCCAGACCGTTACCACCCTCTATGACATACAAACGGCTAAGTCAATAGCTTCACCTATCCTGTACATACGAGAGGCAAATCAGGTATTGCAGGAGTACGTCCGCTGGACAGTATTGGCAATTGGCACCGTAACTCACGGTATAGATACTAATGTACGGAGTCAAACCTTTGGAGATCGTTACCAATTGCTATAACGTCATACTCCTTACCGAAGACCTTACACCCTGGAAAAGTAACCCGCTGTATCGAGAGTATAACTTCGTGTCCATGGGAAAAAATTTGTCTTCTCGTCAGTGACGGGCACGTGGAATTGATCCTTGAATTAGTGGATGGAGTTTTGAACGATTAGGGAACGATACCACCTTCTGTGAGAGACGTACGGCTTAGTCAATAACTTCACGAATCCTGCGATTACAAGCGTCAAACCACGTAATCCTGGAGCAAATCCGCTGACCACTATTGGCAATACACTCGTTAACTCACGGTATGCTGTTAAAGTAGAGGGTCAAGCCGTAGGATAGCTTTACCAATTGGTATATAGTCATTAATTCTATCCCATACCAGTCCATCGAGTACCTAGACAGCTGTAGCGATTGTCTTGCGTAATATTCACTGGAACAAATGAGAAGACATTTTAACAGGCGGACACATTAGTTTCAGATATAAATAGAAAAATCAACCGTCACACCGTTCGAGAACGATCCCACATTGTTTGAGGGTCCAACGGCTGCGTCAATAGCCTCACCTGTATTTGTGAATCCGTGAGTCAAGTCTGATATTCCAGGAGTAAATCAGCTGAACAGTATTAGTGATAGACACCATAATTCTCGGTTTTAATATTAAATATAGACCGTCAAACCGTTTGTGAACGTTACCCATTCGTATAATGTCAAATGTTTTATTGAAGACCTTACCCTTCGAAAAACTAACCGACTGTATCTAGAGAATAACTTACTGTTTAGATATTCACATTGGCGTACATTATAGTGATGGCATCTTAATTTCATGTAGGAATTAGGAGATCAATGATGGTCAAACCGTTCAAGGCCTTCACCTCCTTCGTTGTGACTGGAACGGCTGTGTCAATAGCTTCGCCTACCTTGTGACTCCGAAAGTCGAAGCTAGAATTCCGGGAGTAAACCCGCTGAACAGTATTGGCAATACATACTTTAACGCACGGAATCAGTATTAATGTACAGAGTCATACCGTTTTCAAACGCTACTTACTGGCTCAGAGTAGAGCATTTTCCGATTCCCTTACCTTCCGAGGAACAAACTCGCTGTATCGTCAGTACATCTTCGTGTTTGGTAAAACACATTAGTAAATGTTTCAGTGACGGGCACCTTAATTTCATGTATGAAATTGAATATCGAATGTCAAATCGTTGGGGAACGTGCCGACCTCCTGTGAGAAACGAACGGCTACGTCAATAGCATCACCTATACTCTGATTCGGACTTGCAAGCCAGGTATTCCGAGAGTAAATCCGCTGAACAACATTGGCAATAGGTCCCATAATTCACGATCTGCATGTTAAAGTAGATCGTCAGTTCGATTGAGTACGATACCAATTTCTGTAAAGTCAAACGTTTTACCGGGGACCTTACCTTCATCGACCCTCACCCACTGCATCTAGAGTAGAACTTCATATTCATAGGCGGAAATTAGTAAACCTTTTTGCGACGGGCACTTAATTTCACTATGAATAAGAAGAACGCGTGTTATGCCACTCGAGGACGTTGTCACCTTCTTTGATATTCCAAAGGGTATGTCAATTACTTCACCTACCGTGAGGTTCCGAGAGACAAATCTGCTACTTGCATGTAAATCTGCTGATGAGAATTGGCAATAGATACATTCATTCACAGTATGAATACTAAAACAGACCGCCAACCCGTTGTAGATCGCTACCGACTGGTGGAAATACAAACATTTAACCGAAGCCTTAACATCCGAGAAGCTGGCACGCCGTATCGAGAGTATAACTTCGTGTCCAGAGAGAGATATTAGTATACATTTTAGTGATGAGTATCACAATTTCATGTACGAATTACATAATCGGGTGCCAAACCAATCGAGAACGTGCCCACCACGTTTAATTGTCGCACTGTTAAGACAACAGCTTTGCCCGTCCTGTGATGCCAAGGTTCAAACAAATTTCTATACATTTTAGTGATGAGCACATTAATTTCATGTAGACTTAGAAGGCTGAGGGTCAGTCCGTACAGAAACGCAACCACCGCCTTTGTGATTCGAACTGCTGATTCAATAGCTTCTCCAATCATGTAATTCCGAGAGGCAAGTCTGGTACACGGGAGTTAATCCGCAGAGGAGTATTAGCTATGGACATCTTAATTCACGGTGTGAATATTAAAGCAGACCGCCAACCCATTATAGAACGTTAACAATTTGTTTATAGTCATTGCAATTACCTTCGGCCTTACCTTCCGAGAAGCCTGACCACCTGCATCGCGGGTATAACAATGTGTTCAGAGGAACAAATTACTGTGCATTTTAGTGAAGGGCTCATTAATTTCATGCATGGATAAGAACATCGAGGCTGAAACGTTTGGAGAATGTTACCACCTTTCTTCAGAGTCGCACAAGTAATTCAATGGCTTCACCTATCCCAAGATAGCGAGAGTCAAAGCTAGGTATTGCGTGATCAGATACACTGAACAGAATTGAAAATGGACACATTAATTCACTGAAAGAACATTCAGGATGGGAACCAAACCGGTGGACACAATTACCAAATGGTATAAAGTCATTCCTTTTACCCAATACTTTACCTTCCGAGAACCCATGCCTCTGTATCGAGAGTATAACTTCGAGTTCGTAGAAAAAATTGGTATATATTTTAGTGTAGTATCTTCACTTACGCCATGATTCGGCGAATCAAACCGTGTATTCCCGGATTACGCCCGCTGAAGAGTATAGGCAACAGACACCATAATTAACGGTATAAATATTAATGCAGACGGGCAAAGAGTTATAGAACATTACCAATTGGTACAGAGTCAACCCGTTTACGGATAGACTTACCATCGGAGAAGGTAACCTGCTTTCGGGAGTATAACTTCGTGTTCAGAGAACGAAATTGGTATCCTTTCAGTGAATGGCACCTTAACTGCTTGTATCAATTAGACGATTAAGCGCCGAACCGTGCAGGAACGTTTCACACTCTTTGAGATTCGAACTGATAAGTCAATAGCTTCACATGTCCGTTGATTCCCAGGGTCAAACCAGGTAATCCGGTATTAAATGCGTTGTGCAGTATTTACAACTGATACTTTAATTCACTGTCCGGATATTAAAAGGTAACGTCACCCCGTGAGAGATCGGCACCAATTGCTATACAGTCAAACGTGTCGTTCTACCGAAGTCCTTATCCACCGAAACATTATCCCGCCGTACCGAGAGTATAACTTCGTGTTCCGAGAATCGCAATAGTATACATTATAGTGATTTCGCATTATTTTCATGTATGTATAGATTAATCTGGATTCAAATCCTTCGAGAACGTTCCCACCACCGTTGGGAGTCGAACGGCCAAGTCAATAGCTACACCTACCCTGTGAATCAGATGGCCAAACCAGCTATTCCGGAAGTAAATCCGCTGTTCATTATTGGCAATGGACACCTTCATTCATGGTACGAATATTAAAGTAGAAGGTCAATCGGTCGGAGAACGTTATCAATTTGAATAGTGTCATTCTTTTTGCTGAAGACGATACCCTCCTAGAACCCAACGCGCCTTAGCGAGTGTCATGCTTAGTGCTAACGGAACCAAATTAGTAGACATTATAGCAGAGGCATACCTTATTTTGATATATGAATTAGAAGATCTAGTGTCAAGCCGTTCGAGATCGTTACCACCATCTCTCAGAGTCGGACGGCTGAGTCAATAGCTTCACCAGTAATTGCGATTCCGGGAGTCAAACTTTGTATTCCCCGAATAAATCTGCTGAACAGTATGGGCAATAGTCACCGCAATTGACGGTTTGAATATTAATGAAGGTCGTCATACCGTTTGAGAGCCGTGCCAATAGATATAAATTCAAACACTTTACCGAGGCCTTAACTTCGGCGAACCTCTCCTGCTTCATTGAGATTATAAGTCCGGGTTCAATGAAAATCATTTAGTATTCATTTCACTGACGGGCACCTTATCTTCATGTACAAATTAGAAGATCTAGAGTCAAACCATTTGAGAACGTTACCACCATATTTCAGTCTTGAACGGCTGAGTCAATATCTTCACCTTTTCTTGTGATTCCGACAGTCAAATCAGGTATCTCGGGAGTGAATCCACTGACCAGTATGGGCAATAGCTACCTTAATTAACTGTTTGAATATTAAAGCAGACAGTCAATCCGTTGTAGAACGATACAAACTGCTATAAAGTCCAACGTTTTACAGCGGACCTTACCTTCGCGTTCCTCATTCACTTCATGGAGAATTCATCTTCGTGTTCACAGAAAGAAATTAGTATTCATTCCAGAGACGGGCATCTTAACTTCATGTATGAAATTGAAAATCGATGGTCAAACCGTTACAAAACGTTAGCACACTATTTGAGCGTCAAACGGACATGTCAATGGCTCCACCCGTCCTGTGATGCCGAGAGCCAAACCACGTATTTCTGGCGTAAGTCCGATGGACAGTTTTCGCAATGGTCGCCTTAATTCAAGGTGTGAATATTATATCAGACAGTCAAACAGTTGTATAGCGTTACATATTGGAATACAGTCAAACAATTTACCGGTAGCGCAACCTTCGGTGGCGGATTCCTGCAGAACCGTGGGTATATCTTCGAGTTCAGAGGAGAAAATGAGTAAACAATTTTGTGACGAGCTCCTTAACTTCACTATGTATAAGAAGATCGCGGATCAATCCGCTCAAGAATATTGCCATCTTGTGTGAGACACGAACAGCCAGCTCAATAGTTTCATCGATCCATGGATTCGAATATTCAATCCAGGTATTCCTGGAGTAAATCCGCTGAACAGTACTGCCAATAGACACTTTAATTCACAGTTTGAATAGAATAGTAAATCGTCTACCGTCAATCCTATACCGTTCATCGCATTTACTCCTGGAATACCTGAATTGCCTCTCGGAATCAAGGGAATGGTGCAGCAATTGACTTAGAACTGTGACATTCAAGGAAGGTGATAACGTTCGCGAACGGTTTGACCATCGATCATCTCATTCATACACGACATTAAGATGCCCGTCACTAAAATGTCTACGAATTTGATTCGCTAAACAGTATGCCGTTAAGCCAATTGATAACATTCACAAACGGTCTTACGTTCTACTTTAATATTCACACCGTAAATTATGGTGACTATTGTCAATACCGATCAGCGGATTTCCTCCTGGAATACCAGGTTTGACTCTACGGAATCACAGGGTTGGTGAAGCGATTGACTTAGCCGTTCTATTCTCAAAGAAGGTGGTAACGGTCTCGAACGGTTTGACTCTCGATATTCTAATTCGTAAATGAATTTAAGGTGGCATCACTAAATTGTATTCTAATTTGTTTCTCTAAACACGAAGTAATATTCCCGATATGGCGGGTTAGATTCTCGCACGGCAAGGATTTCTCGAAAACGTTTGACTTAATAGCAATTGGGAATATTATTACACGGTATGACGCTCTATTTTGATTTTCAAATCGTGAGTTATGGTGTCCATTGCCAATAGTCTTCAGTCGATATACTCTGGGTATACCTAGTGTGACTCTCGAAACCACAGGGTAGAAGAAGCTATTGTGATATATGTGCGAATTCACGAAGAATGTAGTAACGTTATCGAACGGTTTCACCCACGATTTTCTAATCCATAAATGAAATTCTGGTGCCCTTCACTGCTGTGTATTCTGATTCGTATCTCTGTATACGAAGTAATATTCTACAAATCTCGGGTTAAGTTCTCGGAGGGTAAGGTTTTCAGTATAACATTTGACATCATCCGATATGTAACGGTCTACAAATATTTGACTCTGTACTTCAATATGCTAACAGTGAAGTAAGGTGTCCATTGCCAATAGTATACAGAGGATAGGCTACGGATATACCTGGTTTGACACTCCGAATCACAGGATAGGTGAAGCTATTGACTTAGCCGTTCGCCTGTCACAGATGGTGGAGTCATTCTCGAATGGTTTGTCTCTCGATTATTCTATTTACACATGAAAACATGGTGTCCGTCTCTTTAAATTGTCTACTAATTTGATTCCGTGATCACTAAGCATGGCACTCGCAACAACTGGTTAGGTTCTTCGATCGCAAGGTATACGGGTAAAAAGTTTGATTTTATACCATTTGGCAATATTCTCCGACGGATTTACCTCCTATTTTAATATTCAAACCGTGACTAAGGTGTCTATTGCCATTACTGTCCAGCGTATTTACTCTAGGAAAACCAGGCATGACTCTCGGAAACACAGGCTATGTGACGCTATTGACATAACAGTGCGAATCTAACAGAGATTTGTAAAATTCTGAACGCATATCGTAAAAATAATCATAATGCATATCGGTCTTATTCATAAATGGAAAGATGGCGCCCGTCACTAAAAGGAATGAATGGTTGTTTGCTACATCGCGAACTTAGGCATCTGACACAGAAGGTTAGGGTAACGGAGGGTAAGGTCATCGATAAAAAATTTGACGGTATAACAATATGTAACTTTCGACAAAAAATTAACAATCCATTTTAATATTCGAACCGCTAATTATCGCGACTATTGGTCATACTGTTCTGTGGATTCGCACTCGGAGTACGTGATCTGACTCTTGGAATGACAGGATATGAGTATCTACTTATTTAGCATCTGGACTGCAGACGAAGGTGATAACTTTCTCGCACCGTTTGTTCTTCGATCATCCCACTCATACGTTCAAATGTTTCCGTTGTACCAAAATGTCCACTAATTTGTTCCGGTGAACACTAAGCAAGCCTGTCACTACAGCGGGAAGAGATCTCGGAAGGTAAGTCCTGCGGAAAAAATTTGACTCTATACCAATTTGTTATGTTCTACAACTGCATCAATCTGCACTTTAATATTTATACCTGGAGGTATGGCGTATAACGCCATTACTGCACGGTGGATTTACTCCCAGAATACCTGGTTTGACTTTCGGAGTCACAGAATAGGGGAGGCTAAGGGCATATCCGATCGCTTATCCCTGAAGGTGGCAACGATCTCGAGCAGTTTGACACTCAATTTTCTCATTCATACATGAAGTTATGGTGCCTGTCACTGAATTGAATACTAATTTCATTCTGTGAGCACGAACTTATACTCTCTATACGGCGGGTTAGTTTCTCGGATGGTATGGTCCTCGGTTCGACGTTTGAATTTTTACCAACTGGTAACATTCTCAATCCGATACACGCACTGCTTTAATATTCATACCGTGAATTAAGGCGTCTATTGCAAATAAGATTCAGCGTCGTTACTCCTGGAATACCTGGCTTGACTCCCGGAATCATAGGATAGGTGAAGCTATTGCCTTAGCGTTGCGACTCCCAAAGAAGGTGCGTTCTTTCTCTGACGGTTTAACTCTCGACTTTTATGTTTATAAATGAAAGTGTGCTGTATGACGGCAAAAATTACTACTGATTTGTTTCCGTGAGCTACAAGTAATGCACTTGCTACAGCGGTTTATGATCCCTTAAGATACGGTATTCGGTAAGAATTCGGACTTTATACGAATAGGTAAACTTCTCCGACGGTTTGACTCCATATTTGAATATACATACCGTGAATTAATGTGTATGTTGCAAAACCAATCAGCGGATTTACTCTCAGAAAACTTCATTTGACTCCCGCAAACACGGGACAGGCGAAGCTATTGACGTGGACGTTCGATTCTCAAAGATGGTGGTAACGTTCTCGATCGGCCTGGCCCTCGAACTTTTAATAAGTGCATGAAATTATGGTGCTCGTTACTAAAATGTATACTCGTTCGTACCGCAGAACACGGTGTTATAGTCCCGATACAGTGGGTCCGTCTTTTGAAGGATAATGCATTCTACAAGAAGTATAACCCTACACGAATAGGTAGTGCTCCAAAACGGCTTGACGGCCTGCTTTAATATTCAAACCGTGAATTAAGGAATCTATTGCCCATAGTGTTGAGCGGATATACTTCCGGAATACCTGGCTTGCCGCTCCGAATCACATGATACGTCAAGGTATTGACTCAGCGTCTCGACTCTCAAGGAGTGTGCTAACGTTCTCGAATGGTTTGACCATCGAGCTTCTGGATTACACATGAAGTTAAGGTGCCTGTTACAGCAATGAACACTAGTTTCTATCTGTGAACACGAAGCTATCCTCTCGATGAAGCCGGTGAATTTCGCGGAAGGTATGGCCTTCGATAAATCGTTTGATCTTATACCAATTGGCAACGCCCTCAAACGGTTTGACGCTGTGCTATAGTATTCAGGCCGCGATTTAATGTGTCTATTGCCAAAACAATTCCGCGGACTTTCTCCCGGAATACCTTGTTTGACTATCGGAATAATAGGATAGATGAAGTTATTGACTTAGCCGTTCGTCTCTTTAAGAAAGTGGGAACGGTCTCGAACGATTTAACAGTCGGTCTTCAAATTCATTCACGAGAATAAGATTTGCGTCTGCTATAATGTTTACTAATTTGCGATCGAGAGCAAGGCACTCGCTACAGCGTGATATGTTCTAGGAAGTTAATGCATTCGGTATAAAGAAGGACTTCATAAAAATTAGTAATGGTCTCCAATACTGCGACACCCTTCTTTGATTTCATATCTTAAATTAAGTTGTCCATTGCATATACTGAACAGCGGATTCACTCGCCGTACACCCAGTTCGAATCTCGAAATCACTGGCTAGGTGATGCTAATGACTTAGCTGTGCGAAACTGACACAGAAGTAGAATCGTTCTGGAATCGTACACATACCGATCTTCTTGTTCATACATGAAATGAACGTGCCCGTCACTAAAAGGAATAATGGGTTGTTTCCCTCAACACGAAGTTAGACTATCGATATAGCAGCATAGGATGTCGGAGGGTAAGGTCTTGGGTAAAAAGTTTGACGCTATGCCAATAGGTAACGTCTGAAAAAGATCTAACACGTCACTTTAAGATTCGTACCGTGAATTAACGTGTCCATTGGTAATACAGCTCTGTGGATTCACTCCCGGAATACGTGGGCTGAGCCTCTGAATCACAGGATAGGTGTATCTATTGGTGGAGCAGTTGGACTCTCGAAGAAGGAGGTAGCGTTCTCTCTCGGTCTGTCCATCGATCGTCATAATTATACTTGAAAATAAGGCGTCCCTCTACTAATTTCTTCCGATGAACTCTAAGCAAGGCAATCGTTACAGAGCTTTGGGTTCTTGGAAGGTAAGGCCTTCGGTAAGGGGATTGACCCATGCCAATTCATAACGTTCTACATCGGCTAGACTCTGCTCTTTATTAATTTTACTGGGAACTATGGTGTATATCGACAATACTGTACAGCGGAAATACTCCGGGAATACCTGGTTCGGCACTCGGAATGGGTGAAGCTATTGACTTTGCCCATCGACTCGCTAAGATGGTGGTATCGTTCTCTAACGATATTGTCCCCCGATCTTCTGTATAATACATGTAATTATGGTGCCTGTCACTAAGATTTAGACTAATTTGTTTCCCTGTGCACGAAGTTATACTCTCGATGCAGCGGGTTAGTTTCTCGTATGGCAAGGTCTTCGGAACAACGTTTGACTTTATACCAATCGGCTATGCACTAAAACTGTTCATGACTATACTTTTTTATTCAAACCGTCAATTAAGGTGCCAACTGCTAATACTCATCAGTGGACTTACTGTCGGTTTTCCAGGGTTGCCTCTCGGAATCTCGGGATGGGTGTAGCTATTTATATTGCCGTTCATACCTCACTGAAGGTCGTAACGTTCTCGAACGGTTTGTCCCTCGATCGTCTGATTCGTGCACGAAATTAAGGTTCTCGCCAATTAAACGTATACCAGTTCGTACCTGTGAATACGGTGTTATGCTCCCTATACAGCGAGTTATTTTTGGATGGAAAGGCATTCTGTATCAAGTTTGACCCTACACTTAGAGGTATTCCGAAAGAACGCCTTGGTAGCCTGCTGTATTGTTGAAACCGTGAATTAAGGTGTCAATTGTCCATGCTGTTGAGCGGATTTGCTTTCGGAATTCCTGGTTTGTATCTCCGAATCAAGGAATAGGTGAAGCTACTGACTTAACAGTGCGACTCTCGATGAAGCTGGTAACGTTATCGATCGGTTTGACACTCGACCTTCTAATTCATACATGAAAAAGATGTTGTCCGTCAGCTAATACTTCTCCTAATTTCCTTCCGTGAACACTAAGCATGACATTCGCTACTGCGGTTTCAGTACTAGGAAGGAAAGCTGTCTGGTAAGGAATAGGAAGTAGCATAAATTGATAACGTTCTCCAGCGGTTTGACGCAGTACTTTAATATTCATATAGTGCGTTGAGTTGTTTATTGCCATTCCCGATCATCGAGTTTACTCCAGGAATACCTAATTTGCCTCTCAGAATCACATGATAGCTGCAGCTATTGACTCAGTTGTGCGCATTGAGATAAGGTTATAACGTTCTCGAACGGTTTGACACTACATCTAGTTATTCATTCATGAAAATTAGGGGCCCACCACTGGAATGTTTACTAATTTGTATCTCTGATCACGAAGTTATACTCTCGAAACGGCGGGTCTGCTTCTCGGAACGCACAGCCTTCCGTGAAGAATTAGACCATATACCAATAGGTACCGTAGAACAATCGAGTAACTCTGTACTTTAATAATTACAGCTGGATGTAGGGTTTTAAATGCAAATACTGTACAGCGGATTTACTCCAGGAATACGTGGTTTGGATCTCGGAGACACAGGATGGGTGTAGCTATTGACTTAGTCGTTAGAATCTCAAAGAAGGTGGTATCGTTCTCGAGCGTCTCCAAACTCGATCTTCTTATTCATAATGAAATTAATGTGCACGCCACAAAAATGATTCCAATTTCTTCCTCTGAACACGAAGTTATACTCTCGATACAGCGGGTTATCTTTTCGGAGGGTAAGGTCTTCGTTAAAACTTTTGACTCGACTTTTGACACCCGATCTCCTCATTCATACATGAAATTAATCAGCTCGTCAGTAAAATGTATACTAATATCTTTCTCTGAACACGAACTTACACTCTCGATTCGGCGTGTTAGCTTCTAGGGGGATAAGGTTTTCGGTAAAAGGTCTGTATGTATACCAGCGGTTGCCGACCTTCAACGGGTTGACGGTCTGCTTTAATATTCATAGCGTGGATTAAGGCGACTATTGCCATTACGCTTCAGCGGATTTACCTCCGGGTACCTGATTTGTCTCTCGGAACTACAGGATTGGTGAAGATATTGACTTATCCGTTCGAATCTCAAAGAAGGTTGCAACATCCGCGAATGAATTAAAAGATCGAGAATCAAACCATTTGAGAACGTTACCAATAGCTATATTGAAAAAAGTTTTACCGAAGACCTTACCCTCTGAAAAGATTACCCGCTATATTGGGAGTATAACTTAGTGTTCAAAGGAGGAAATTGGAAAACATCTTGTGACGGGCACAATAATTTCACTATGTATATGAAGATCGAATGTCAAGCCGCTCGCGAACTTTGTCACCTTGTGTGAGAGCCGAACGGCTAAATGTGTAGCTTCACCTATCCTGAGATTCCGAGAGTCAAATCAGGTATACTAGGAGTAAATTCGCTCAACAGTATTCCCAATAGATACCATAATTCAGGGTTTGAATATGAATGCAGACCGCCAAACCGTTTCAGAGCTTTGGCAATCGATATAAAGTCAATCACATTACTGGTGGCCTTACATTTGACACAGCAATCCTGCCGTATCGAGAGTATAACTTCGTGTTTAGAGACAGAAATTGGTCTCCATTTCAGTAACCGCCACCTTAACTTCATGTATGAATTAGAATATGGGGGGTCAAACACAACGGGGACATTATCACCTTATGTGCGTGTTGAATGGCTAAGTCAATAGCTTCGCATATCCTGTGATGCGGAGAGGCAAACCAGGTATTTAGGAGTAAATCCGCTGAATAGTGTTAGCAATAGGCACCTCAATTCACGGTTTGAATATTAATACAGACCATCAGTCAGGGGTGGAACGTTGCTAATTGCAATAAATTCCAACGTGTTACCGAAGACCTTACACCCGAAATGCTATTCCGCTGTACCGGGAGTATAACTTCATGTTCAGAGATGGAAATTATTAGTCATTTCAGTGACGGACACCTTAATTGCATGCATGAATTAGATCTCCTGGTGTAAAACCGTGTGAAAAGATCACTACTTTCTTTGAGTGTCGAACAGCTAATTCAATAGCTTAACCTGTCCTGTTATTGTATGAGTTAAACCAGACATTGCGGGAGTAAATCCGCTGAACTGTACTTGTAACAGACACCTCAGTTCACGGTTTGCTTGTTATAGTGGAGCGTCAATCCGACTGGAAATGTTACCAATTGCTGGAAAGTGAAAGGTTTTACAGAAGACTTTACCCTCTGAAAAATTACCACATTCATTGAGAGACGGATGGCAAAGTCAATAACTTCCCCCAACCTGAGATTCCGAGACTCATACTAACTATTTAGGTATTAAATTGGCTTAACAGTATTGGTAATATACACCTTAATTCACGGATTGAATGTTAAAGTAGAGCGACAAACCGTTCGTGACGTTACCAATTGGTATAAGATCAAACGTTCTACCGTAGGCGTTAACTTCAGCGAACCTCACCCGCCACATCGAGAATACATATTCGCGATCGGTGAAGAATATTAGTATTCATATCAGTGACGGGCACCTTTACTTCAAGTATAAATCTGAAGAGCGGTGGTGAAACCGATCGAAACCGTTACCACCATCTTTCAGAGTCGAATGGCTGTGTCAATTGCTTCACCAGTAGCTGCGATTCCAAGAGACAAAACCAGATATTCCTGACGTAAATCCGCTGCACAGTATTGCCAATGAACACCTTAATCCGCAGACTGAATATTAAAATAGAACGTCACATCGTGTGAGAACGGTACTAATTCCTATAAATTCAAGCGTTATACCGAATTCCTTACCGCACGAGGAGCTAATCCGCTGTATCGTGAGTGTAGCTACGCGATTAGGGAAACACATTAGTATACAACTTCGTGACGTCACCTTTAATTCTCGGACGATGGCTTGCAATATCTTCACCTATCCAGAGATTCCGAAAGTGAAGCTATGTATTCCGGGAGCAAATCCACTGAACGGTATTGGCTTTGAATTTATAGCAGAGGGTCAATAATTTTGCGAACGTTACCAATTGATATAAAGTCCAACGTTTTACTCATGACTTCGCCCACCGATAGCCTAACCCAATGAGTCGAGTGTATAACATCCTGTTCAGAGGAACAAATTAATTTACATTTTAGAGGCGGTGACCTTAATTTCACGTATTAATTAGAAGATCGAGGGTAAAACCGATCGAGAACGATACTACCTTCTGTGCGTGACGGACGGCTAAGTGTATAGCTTCATCTATACTGTGATTCCGAGAGTCCAGCAAGGTCTTCCGGGAGTACATCCGCTGGAGAGTATTGGCAATACACACCGTAATTTACAATGTAAATAGCAATGTGGAAATTCGAACCATCGAAGAATGTTATCTACTGATATAGGCTCAAACTTTTTACCGGATACCTTACCGTCCGAGAACTTAAGCCGCTGCGGCAAGTGTCTTGCTTAGTGTTCATGGATTCGAATTAGTGGATACTTCAGCAGACGGACTTTATAAATGCATGTATTAATAGGAAGATGCAGGGTCAAATTGTTTGAAAACGTTACCCCATATTTCGACAATGGCTTGACTAAGGCAATAGCTTCACTGATCGTATGATTCCGTGAGTCAGTTGAGTAATTACCGTAGTAAATTCGCTGAATAGTATTGGTAATAGACACCTAAACTCAAGGTGTGAATATTGGAGAAGGGAGTCAATCCGTTGGAAGGCAGTACCAACCCGTATAATGTCATTCTTTTTACCGAATACCTTACATTCCGAGGACATAACGCGCTGTATCGAGATAATAATTACGTGTGCAAGGAAACGAATTAGTAGGCCCTTTAGTGCCGTAGACCTTAATTTCATGCACGAATTAGACGGACGACGGACAAAACGATCCACAACGTTACCACCTTCTCGAGAGCCGAACTTCTAGATAAATAGCTACACCTATCCTGTATTTTCGAAGGTCAAACAAGGTATTCCGGGAGTCAAACCGGCGTAAACATCCGGCATGGGACATCTTAATTCACGGTATGAATATTAAGGTAGAGGGACAAACCTTTGTATAACTTCACCAATGGGTGTAGTGTCAAACTTTATACAGAAGGCCTCACCTACCGCGAAACAAACCCGCCGTACCGAGACTATGACTTTCAGCTCGGACAAACACATTAGTATACATTTGAGTGACGGGCTCCTTAATTTCATGCGCGGATTAGAAGATCGATTGTCAAACCGATCGAGAAAGATACCTCCTTCATTGTACAATCGCACACATAACACAACAGCTTCACCTATCATGTGGTTATGAGAGTCACACTAGGTACACCAGGAGTATATCCGCTGAAGAGTATTGGCAATGGACACCTTAATTCACGGATTCAATATTAAAGTAGTGCGCGAAGCTGCATGAGTGCGTTACCAATTTGTATATAGTCAATCGATTTAGTTTAAACGGAACCAAAGAAGTACACATTGTTGGGTCTGGCACCCTAATTTCATGTACCAATGAACATATAGAGAGGCAAACCGTTCAGGACGTTACCACCTTCTTTGAAATTCGAACGGCAGAGTCAACAGCTTCACATGTTTTTCTGATTCTGAGAGTCAAGCCTTGTATTCCAGGAGTAAATCCGCTGAACATTATTGACAATAGATACAATAATTCACGGTATGAACATTAAAGTTGAGCATAAATCCGTTTGTGAACGTTACCAATTGGCATAACTGCATACTATTTGCCTGATCCCTTACCCTCCGAGAATATAATCCGCGGTATCGAGAGTATAACTTCGTGTTGCGATAAATGAACTCGAATACAATTTAGTGACGAGCACCGAAACTACATGCATGAATTAGGAGATCGATTGTCAGACCGATCGGGAACGTTACCTCATTCACTGAGAGACGGACGGCTAAGTCAATAGCTACACTTATCCTGTGATTCCGAGAGAAAAACTGGGTATTCCGTGACGAAATAAGATGAACATTGTGGCATTTGACACCTCAATTCACAGTCTGAGTACAAAAGTAGTGCGTCAATCCGTTTGAGAATTGTTAAACCGTTAGAGAACGTTAACGCCTTTTTTGTGAGTCGATCGGATAAGTCAGCAGTTTTACCCGTCCTGTATCTCGGAAGGATGAACCAGGCATTCCGAGAGCCACAGAACTGCACATTGTAGGCAACGGACATCTTAGTTCGCGGAATGAATGTTAAGGTACACAGTCTATCCCTTGTAGAACGTTACCTATGTGTGTAATGTCAACAGTATTAGTGATGAACTTACCGTCCATGAACCTAACCCGCTGCATCGAGAGTACATCCTCCTGTTCAGAGCTGGAAATCAGTCTTCGTTTCCGTGACGGGCACCTTAACTTCATGTAAAAACTAGAAGGTGGATGGCCAAACCGTACGGGAACGTTATCATATTCTTTGAGTGTACGAACAGCGAAGTCAAATGCTTCACGTAACCAGCGATTCCGAGAGTGAAACAAGATATTCCGGGATTAAATCCACTGAACAGTTATTGCAACAGACACCTTAAATCACGTTATGAATACTTAGCTTGAGATTTCAACTGACGGAGAGGATTACCAATTGCTCTGCATCCATTGTTTTTATCCAATTCCTTACCTTCCGAGAACCCATCCGCTGCAGCGATTGTGTTCCTTAGTTCTCACGTTTTCAAATTAGTGAACATTTTTTTATACGGACACATTACTCTCATTCATATATAGGAACATCGAGGGCAAACAAAGCGAGATCGTTGCCACCTTCATTCAGAGTAACACATCGCCGAGAATATCTAAACCCATCCTCTGATTCCGAGAGTCAAATAAGGTATTCCGGGATTAAATCTCCTATACAGCATAGACAATAGATATCCTAATTCACGGAATTAATATTAAGGTACATAGTCAAGCCGTTGATGAACGTTACCTATTAGTATGCTGTTAAACTTTTTATCGAATACCATATCCAACGAGAACCTAACCCGCCGTAGGTAGTGTCATGCTCAGTGTTGACGGAAAAATAATAGCAGATACTTCAGCAGCGGGACACCTTGTTTTCGAGTTTGAGTAGCAGAATCAAAAGTCAAATCGTTCGAGAACGTCACCACCTCCTCTCCGAGTGGTACAGCTGCGTCAATACCTTCAACTGTCATGCGATACCGAGAGTCAAACCAGTTATTCCGGCATTATATCCGCTGGTCAGTATTGGCAATTGACACCTCAATTCGCGGAATCAATATTAAAATAGAGCGTCACACTGTGTGAGAGCGATACCAATTGCTATAAAGTCAAACTTTTTACCGAATTCCATGCCGTTCGAGAAGATAGCCCTCCGTTTCATGAGAACAGCTACTTGCATAGAGAAGCACATTAGTAATCATCTTAGTGACGGGGACCTTAATTCCATTAGGAATAAGAAGATAGAGGGTCAAGCCGTTCGAGAAACTTGCCACATTCTTTGAGATTCGAACGGATAAGTCAATAGCTCCACATATCCTGTGATAGTATCGGTCAATCCTAGCGTTCTTGGAGTGATTTCGCAGTAATGCATCGGCAATAGACGCCATATTTCTCGGTCTGAACGTTAAAGTGAATCGTTATCTCGTTTGAGAACGTTACCAATTGTTGACAAGTCGAACGTTTTACCGAAGACATTACGCTCTGAAAAATATCCCCCTGGATCTGGAGTATAATATCCTGTTGAGAGGGTGGAATTAGTACATATTTTAGAGACGGGCAGCTTAGCATCATGCACGAGTCAAAAGGCTCTTGGCCAAACCGCTCGAGAACGTTGCTGCTTCCGTGAGAGACGAACATCTAAGTCAATGGCTATACCTATCCGGCGATTCCGAGTGTCAAACCAGGTATTCCGTGAGTAAATCCGCTGAACAGTGTTGGGAATAGACACCCTATTTCTCGGTTTAATGTTAAAGTAGAGCGTCATGCTGCTTGAGAAGGTAACCAATTGCGATAAAGGCAATCGTTCTACAGTATGACGTACCATCAGAGAACCTCACCCGCCTCATAGAGAGTGTAACTTCGCGGTCAGAGAATGAAATCAGTGAACATTTTAGTGACGGGGCCATAATTTCATTATGAATAAGAAAATCGGGGGTCAAGCCGTTCGCGAATGTTATCACCTTCTTTGAGAGACAAACGGCTAAGTCAATATCTTCACCTATCCAGTGATTCGGATAGTAAAACCATGTGTCGCTGCAGTAAATACGCTGACCAGTATTGCCAATAGACACATTTATTCACGGAGTGAATATTAATGTATTGCGTCAAACCGATTGAGATCATTGCCCATTAGCATAAAGTCAAACAATTTACCGCTGGCCTTACACTCGGAGAAGCAAACTAGCCGCTTCGAGTGTATAACTTCGAGTGCAGACTATATATTTTATTGCCGGGCACCTTTATTTCATGATTGAAGTAGACGATCGATAGTCAGGCCGATCAAAATCGTTAACACCTTCTGTGAGAGATGAACGGCTATGACAGACTTCGCCTATCCTGTCATTCCATGAGTAAAACCAGGTATGCCGGGAGTCAATCCGCTGAAGAGTTTGCAATAGATACCATAATTCACGGTATGTATATTAATGTAGAGCGTAAATCGGTTTGCCAAAGCTACCAATTGATATAAAGTCAAACGCTTTACTGAAGGGCTTACACACCGAAAGTCTATCGCGCTGTACCGAGAGAGTATCTTTATGATCACTGAAGCAAATTAGTATATAATTAAGTAACCCTACCCTCAATTCCACGTGTGAATTATAAGATTAAGTGTCGAACCCTTTGAGAACGTGACCAACATCCTTGAGAATATAACTGCTAAGTCAATAGCATCACCTACCATGTGATAACGAGAGTCCAACCAAGCATTCCGGTAGTAATTGCGCAGTTAAGGATTGACAATCGACATCTTAATTCACCGTATTAATATAAAAGTACTTAGACAAACTGTTGTAGAACGCTACCTACTTGTATAGGATTAAACTATCAACCGATGGCCCTACCATCCGAGAAACTAACCCGCTGTGTCGAGAGTATTACTGCGTGTTCAGTGGAACAAATTGCTATAAATTTTAGAGACGGGCACCTTAATTTCATGAATGAATTGGAAGATCGATGGTCAAACCGTTCCATATCGACACCACCTTCTCCTAGGGACGAACTGCTAATTCAATAGCCTCACCTATCCCGTGATTCCGTGAGTTGAATGAGGTATTTGGGGAGCAAATCCGCTGAATAGTTCTGGCAATACACACCTAATATTTCGCATGTGCATTAAAGTAGGAAGACAAATCCCCAGAGAACCATACGTATTGGTATACAGTCAAAGTTTTTACCGAAAGCCTTTCCTTCGATGCAGCTAACCGGCCACGTCGAGAGTATAACTTCGTGTTCAGAGAAACCCATTGGTATACATTTTCGTGGTAGGCTCCACTGTATCCAGTATGAAATACAAAATCGAGGGTCAAACCGTTCCAAATCGTTACCACGTTCTTTGAGAGACACTGCTATGTCATTAGCATCACCCATCCAGTTATTCAACGACTCAAACCAGGTATTCCGGGAGTGCATCCATAGTGCAGTATTACCAATGTTCACGTTAATCTATGTTACGAATATTATAGTGCAGTGTCAAACCATTGCCCAACGTTACACATTGGTATCGCGCCAAACACCTTACCGATGGCCATACCTTCGGAGAAGATAACTCGCCGTATCTTCAGTATAGCGTCGTGTTCAGAGATCGAAATTAGTATTCATTTCAGTGAATGTCACCTTGATTTCATGTATGAGTTGGTAGATTGAGCGCCAAACAGTTCAAGAACGTTACCACCTTCTCTGTGAGACGAACGGCCAAGTCCATAATTTCACCTATCCTGTGATTCCGAAAGACAAATCAGATATGCCGGGTTTAAATCCGCGGAACAGTTTTGGCCCTAGACACCATAATTGACGGCTTGAATATTAAAGTATAGCGTGAAACCGATTGCGAACGTTACCATCTTGTATAACGTCAATCGTTGTTCCGAAGACCCTGCCACACGAGAAACTAACACGCTGCATCGAGAGCATAACTGCGTATACAAGGAAACAAATTATTCTAAATTTTAGTGACAGGCACCATAATTTCATGTATTGTATAGAAGGTCGAGGGTCAATATCGTTAGAGACCGATACCTCCTTCATAGCGAGTCGATGGGCAAAGTCAACAGCTTCACTCATACTGTGATTCTATGAGACGAGCAAGGTATTCCGGGAGTAAATCCGCTGGACAGTATTGGCGATGTACACCATAGTTAAATGTATAACGTTCTCCACCGGTTTGACACTCGAGCTTCTAATGCATACTTGGTGTTAAGGTACTCAGCACTGAAATGAAGACTAATTTCTTCCTCTGATAACGGAGTTATACTCTCGAAGCAGCGAGCTTGCTTCTCCGTAGGTAAGGCCATCTGTAAAGTGTTTGACTTTATTCCAATTAGCTGTGCTCTCAGACGGTTTGACGCTCTTCTTTATGATTCAATCCGTGAATTGAAGTGTTTATTGGCAATACAGTTAGCGGATTTACTCCATCAATACCTAGTTTGACTCTCCGAATCATGGGATAGGTGAAGAGATTGGGTTAGCCGTTCGAATCACACAGAAGGCGGCAACGTTATCCAGCGGTTTCGCCAAGATTCCTCAAATTCGTACATGAAGTTAGGGTGCCCCTCACTAAAGTTTATACTAATTCGACCCTCTGAACAAGATGTTATACTCTAGATCCAGCGGGTTAACTTTTCAGAGGGTAAGGCCTTCGGTATAACGATTGACTTTACAGCAATTGGTACTGCTCTTAATCGAATTGACGCACTTATTTAACATGAAAACCGTGAATAATGGTGTCTAATTCCAATACTGTTCAGCGAATTTACTCCCGAAATTGCTAGTGTCATTCTCGTAATCGCAGAATAGGTGAATCTCGTGACGTAGCCGTTCTTCTGTCTCAGAAGCTGGCAAAATTCTCGAACAGTTCAATCCCCGAACTTCTAACATATGCATGAAGTTAAGGTGCCCGTCATTGAAATGAATACTAATTTCTTTCTATGAACATGAACTTATACTCTCGTTGATGTGGCTGTTGTTCGCGGAATGTAAGGCCTTCGGTAAAGTGTTTGAACTTATACCAATTGGCAATACTCTCAAAAGGCTTGACGCTCTACTGGAATATTTGAAACGTGCAATAAGGTGTCAGATGCCAATAGTCTTCTGCGGGTTCACTCTTGGATTACCAGGTTGGTCTCTCAGAATCACTGGATAGGTGGAGCTCGACTCTCAAAGCGTATGGTAATCTTAATAGATCTGTTTGACAAACGAAATTCTAATTGATACATGAGCCTAAGGTGCCCATCACGGAAAAGATTAGTAATTTATTTCTCTGATCACGATATTATACTCCCGATACGACGGGTTAGCATCTCCGAATGTTGGGCCATCGGAGAAGTGTTTGACTCTATACCAATAAGAAACGTTATACAACGGATTGACTATCTGCTTTAAGATTCTAACCATGAACTAAGGAGTCGATTGCCAATACTGCTCAGTGGTCTTTCTCCCAGAATACCTGGTTTGACTCAAGGAATCACAGGATAGGTGAAGCTACTGAAGAAGCCCTTCGTCTCTCACAGAAGGTGGTAACGTTCTCGAACGGTTTGACCCTCGATATTTCTACTGTTACATGAAATTACAGTGCCCATTTTATGAAATGCCTAATAATTTGTTTCATTCAGTACTAAGCAAGACACTCGCTGCAGCGTGTTCGGTTCCAGGAAGGTAAGCGATTCGATAAAGGAATTACTTTATACCAATTCTTAATGTTCTCCGGCGGCTCGACTCTCAACTTTAATATTGTTGCCGTGATTTAAGGGGTCCATTGCCATACTCTTCAGTGGATTTAGTCCCTCAGTACCTGCTTTGACTCTGGGTAACACAGGATATATGACACTATTAACTTAGCTGTGCGACTTTCAAAGATACTTGTAACGTTCTGGGACAGATTGCCTCTCGATTTTCTAATTCGTACATGAAATTAAGGTGCCCGTTACTAAAAGGTACACAAATTTGTTTCTCTGGACACGCAGTTATGCTCTCGATACAGCGGGTTTGGTTCTGGGGGGGGGGGGGGGTATGGTCTTTCGTAAAAGGTTTGAATTTATACCAATAGGTAACGTTCTCAAACGTCTTCACGCTCTACCATAATACTCAAACCGTGGATTTAGGTGTCCATTGTCAATAGTGTACAGCGGATTTACTTCAGGATTACCTGGCATCACGCCCGAATCGCACGATAGGTGAAGCTATTGACTTAGCTGCGCGACTCTCGAAGAAGGTCATAACGTTATCGAGCAGATTGACACTCGATCTACTATTTCATACATGAAATTAAGGTGCCCGTCACTAAAATGTCTGCTAATTTGTTTCTCTGGACATGAAGTTATAGCCACGATACAGCGGATAATATTCCCGGAGGGTAAGGTATCCGATAAGGAGAAAGACTTTATACTAATTGGTAACGTTCTCGAACAGATTGACTATCTACTTTATTACTCACGCGGTGGATTAATGTTTCTATTGCCAATACTGTACATCGTCTTTAGATCTGGGATATCTCGATTGACTTTTGGAATCACAGGATATATGAAGCTATGGACTTACCTGTTCGTCTCTCACAGAAGGTGACATCGTTCTCGAGCGGTTTGACTCTCAATCCTCTAATTCATATTTGAAAATATGGTGTGCTTCAGCGGTAATGCCTCCTCATTTGTTTCCGTCAGCACTAAGAATGACACTGGCTACAGCGTGTTAGGTTCTAGGAATGGTATGCTTTCGGTGATAAGAATGAAAGAATATTAAATACAGTGCGTCAGACCGTGTGAGGACGTTACCAATTGCTATAAGGTCAAAAGTTTCATCGAACACCATACCCTCCGAAAAACTATCCGGTTGCATCGAGAGTATAACTTCGTGTTCAGAGGTAGAAATTTGTATTCATTTCAATGACGGGCACATTAGATTCATGTATAACATAGAAGATCGGGGATGAAACGTATCGAAATGGTTGCCACCTTCTGTGAGAGACGAATGGCTACGCCAATAGTTTCACCTATACATGTGATTCCTAGAGTCAAGCCATGTAATCCAGAAGTAAATCCGTTAAACCGTACCAGCAATAGACTGCTTGTTTCACAGTTAGAATATTAAAGTGGAGACTTTATCAGATGGAGAACATATACACAATTTGTAGAAAGTCATACATTTTATCGAATACCTTACTATCCTATATCCTATCCCGCAGTATCGGATATCATGCTTGGTACCCACCGAAACAAATTAATAGACATTTTCGCAGCCGCACTGTTTTTTTCATGTATGAATAGAAAAATGGACATTCAAACCGTTCGAGAGCAGTCCCACCTTCTTTAAGTATCGATCAGCTATGTCACTAGTTCCGCCCATCCTGCTTTTCCGATAGTCAAACCAGGTATGCCGGGAGTCAATCCGCTGTACACTGATTGAAATTAGTACTTCAATCCACGGTTTGAATATTAAACTCTAGTGTGAAACCGTTTGAGAACGATACCAACTGGCATAAAGTTAAATGTTTTACCGAAGACTTTACCCTACATGAAACTAATCCGCTATCTCGACAGTATAAATTCGTCATCGGAGATACAGATTAGTACACATGTTGGTAACCGTCGCCTTAATTTCATGTATGAATTAGAAGGTCGTTTGTCTAACCATTCAAGAACGTTACCACCATGCTTGAAACTCGAACGGCTGAGTTAATAGCTTCAGCTACCCTGTGATTCCGAGATTAAATCCAGGCACTCCAGGAATGAATCTGCTGAAAAGTATTGGCAATAGACACATTAATTCACGGTTCGAATATTAAAGTCACACGTCAAATCTTTGAAGAACGTTATTTATTCGTATAGCGTCCAACTTTTTTCCGAGGACCATACCTTCCGAGAAGCCCAAACCGCTGCAGCAAGTGTCTTATTCAATCCTAAACTTCATCTATGGATTAGATGTTCGAGTGCCAAACCGGTCAAAATTGTTGCCAACTTCTGTGCGAGACGAACCGATAAGTCGAAATCTTCACAGTTCCTGCGATTCTGAGCGTCAAACCAGGTATTCCAGGAGCAAATACGCTGATCTATATCGGCAATAGACACCTTAGTTCACGGTTTCAATATTAAAGTAGAGCGTCATACTGGCTGAGAGCGTCACCAATTGATATAATGAGAAATGTTTTGCCGACGGAGTTACCTTCCGTGAACTTCAAGTATAGGCAGTGGACACCTTGACTCACTGTCTCAATACTAAATTACAGAGACAAGCCATTTGACAACGTTATCAAATGGTACAAAGTCATACCCATTATCGCAATCCATACCTTCCTGGATCATTACGCGCTGTATTGTTTGAGTAACTTCGTGTTCAGAGGATCAAATTGATTAACATTTTAGTGATCGGGCCTTAATTTCACTATGAATAAGCAGATCGAGTCAAACCGATCGAGAAAGTTATCACCTTCTTTGGGGTTCGAACACGTAAATCCATTGCCTCAAACATCCTGTGATTCCAAAAGTCAAACCAGGCATTCTAGGAGTACATCCGCTGTACAGCATTGGCAATAGACACCGTAATTCATGGATTGAATATTGAAAGGGAGAGTCAAACCTATTGAGAATGTTACCAATTTCAATAAAACTCAAATGCAATACCGAAGTCTATAACCTCCGAAAAACTCGCCCGCTGTAACGAGAGTATAATTTCGTGTACAGAGAAAGAAATTGGAATTCGTTTCAGTGACGGCACGGTAACTTCATGTATGAAGTTGGCGATCGAAGGCAAACTGTTCGAGAACGTACAACTCTCTTTGAGAGTCAAACGAATAAGACAATAGCTCAAACTATCCTGTGATGCCGAGTGTGAGACCAGGTATTGCGCGCCTAAACTCGCAGTACACTATCGGAATAACACACGCTATTCACGTTATAAATATTAAGGGAATGAGTTAAACCATTGCAGATCGTGACCTATTGCTTTACAGCCAAAATTTTTACCGAAGGCCTTGCCATCCGAGAAGCTAACCTCCTGCATCTAGAGTATAACTTCGTGTACAAAAGAACAAATTAGTATACATTTAAGTGACGGGCACCATAATTTCATTTACGAGTAAGAAGATCCAATGTCTAGAAGTCCGAAAAAGTTACCATCTTCTTTGGGAGTCGAACGGGTTAGGCAATAGCTTCTCAAATCTTGCGACTCCGCGAGCCAAACCAGTTAATTCGAGAGTAAGCGCATTAGACAGTATTAGCAATAGACACCTTAGCTCACGGTTTGAATAACAAAGTACCAAGTCAATCCATTGCAGCGCGTCACCTATTAGTATACAGTCAAACTTTTTACTGAAAGCCTTACATTCTAAAACCCTTAACCGCAGTAGCGTGTGTCGTATTTAGTGCTCGCGGAAACTGATTAGTAAACATTTTAGCAGACGGACGCAGTATTTTCATGTAGGAATAGAATAATCGGGAGTCAAACCGTTCGAGAATTTTCGCACCTACTTCTATGTCGAACAGCAAAGTCAATGGCATCACCTATACTGTTATTCCGATAGTCAAACCAGGTATTTCAGGAATCAATCCGCTGTACATTATTGGCAATGGACATCTTAATTCTCTGTATGACTATTACAGTAGAGAGTCAAGCTGTCTGAGAGCGTTACCCATTCGTATAAACTCAAACGTTTTACCCAAGGCCGTACCGTCCGCGAAACTCACGCGCTTCACCTAGAGCATAACTCCGTGCTCAGAAATATAAATTAGTATTCATTTCAGAGACGGGCACCATATCTTCGTGTATGAATTAGAAGATCGAGTGTCAAACCGCAAGAGAACGTTGTCACCTTCTGTTAGGGGCGAACATCAAAGCCAAGATTATTATCTATTCTGTGATTCCAAGAGTCAAATAAGCAATTCCGGGATTAAATCCACTGACTAGTATTAGCAAGAAACACATTACATCACAGAATGAATATTAAAGTAGGGTGTCCAACAGTTGGAGGACATTGTCAATTAAAATAACGTAATTCTTTTTACCCAATACCATACCTTCCGAGAACCTGTCCCGCTGCAGCGAGTGTCTAGCTGAATGTTCACCGAAACAAATGAGTTGACGTTTCAGGAAACGGACACATTGGCATCACGTATGAATAGCAAAATCGACAGTCAAACTGTGCGAGAACGATAGCATCTTTTTTTAGAGTCGTCGCATATATTTTATGACGAGCACCTTATTTTAATTTATGAATTTGAAGATAGATGGACAATCCGCACGAGAACATTGCCACCTTCTGTGAGTTCCGAATGGCCAAGTCAATAGCTTCACCCATTCTGCGATTCCGAGAGTCAAACCATTCTCAAACGGTTTTACGTTCTAAGTTAATATTCAAACCGTGAATTAAGGTGCCTATTACCAATACCGTTCAGCGGATTTACTCAGGGAATACCTGGTTTGACTTCGGAATAGCCGGATAACTGAAGCCATTGACTTATCCGCTCGATCCTCAAAGAAGGTGGTAACGTTCTCGGACGATTTGACCATCTATCTTCCTATTGATTCATGCAATTAAAGTGTCCGTCAGCTGAAGAGTCTACTAATTCCTTCCATGAACACTCTGCAAGACACTTGCTGCAGCAGGATATGTTCTAGGGGGGCAAGATATCCAGTATGAAGTTTAACTGCATTCCAATGGACAATGTTCTACAATATAACGTTAAATCCATGAATTAAGGCGCCAATTGCCAATACTGTTCAGCGGATTTACTCCAGGAGTTCCTCGTTTTCCCTCGGAATCACAGGATAGGTGAAGCTATTGACTTATCCGTTCGAGTCTCAAAGAGTGTGGTAACGTTCTCATGCGGTTTAACGCACAATTCTAATATTCAAACCGTTATTGAAGTTGTTTGTTTCCAATACTCTTCACCGAATTTACTCCATGAGTACCTGGTTTGACTCTCCGAATCACCTAAAAGGTGGTGCTATCGACAAATCCGTACGACTCTCATAGAGGGTGGTATCGTTCTCAAACGGATTGACGCTCAACTTCAAAATGCAATCCGTGAATTAAGATGTCTATTGCCAATACGGAGCAGCACATTTACTCCCGGAATAACTTGTTTGCCTTTCGGAGTCACAGGATAGATGATGCTAGTGACATAGCCGTTCGTCTCTCAGAGAAGGTGGCGACTATCTCGAACGGTTCGACGCACGGTCTTTTAATTCATTCATGAAGTTGAGGAGCCCCCCTCTAAAAGTGAATAACTATTTCTTTCTCTGAACACGAACTTATACCCTCGATGGAGCCGCTGAGGATCGCGGAAGGTATGGCCATCGGTAAAACGTTTGAATTTTATAAACATTGGTAACGCTCTCAAACGGATTGACGCCCTACTTCAATATTCAATCCGGAAATAAATGTACGTATTGCCAATTCTGTTCAGCGGATTTAATCCCGGAGTACCTGGTTTGACACACGGAATCACGGGATACGTGAAGCTATTCACTCAACTCTTGGTCTTTCACAGAAGGTGGCATTGTTCTCGAGCGGTTTTACGCTCGATCTTCTAATTTGTTCCTGGAGTTAAGGGGCTCGCCACTTAAACGTATACTGATGTGTTTCTCGAAAAAGTTGTTCTCTTAGAACGGCGGGTAGCTTCACGGACGGTTCGGCGTTTGGTGATACATCTGACATTATAGCAGCTGGTAACGATCTCAAGCGGGGTGACGCTGTATTTTAATATACAAACCGTGGAGTTAGGTGTCTCCTTCCAATGCCATTCAGCGAACATAATCCCGGAATAGCTGGTTTGGCACTCGGAATCATGATATAGGTGACGCAACTGATCCATCCGATCGTCTCTCGCAGAAGGTGGTAGTGCTCTCGAACGGTTTGCCGGTCGATCTTATAATTCATATAGGAAGTTAAGGGATCCGTCACTGAAATGGAAACAAACTTATTTTCCTGCACACGAAGTTATACACTGGATACAGCCAGTTAGTTGTTCAGGGGATAAGGTTTGCGGCAAAAAGTTATACTTTATAGCAGTTGGTAACGTTAACAAACGGTGACGCCTAATTTTTATCTTCAAACCGTGAATTAACGTGCCTAATGCCAATACTGTTCAGCTAGTTAACTTCCGGAATGCCTGGTTTGACTTTCGTAATCACATGATGGATGAAGCTACTGACATATACGTTCGAGCCTCAAAAAGGGTGGTATCGTTCTCGGATTGTTTGACCCCCTATCTTCTAATTGATACAAGAACCACTGATGTCCATCGCTAAAATATACTGTTATGTCTTTCTCTGAATACGAAGTTATACTCTCGATACTGCTTATTAGCTCCTCCGAAGGTAAAGCTTTCGGTAAAAGGTTTGTCTCTATACCAATGAGTAGCGCTTTACAACGTGTTGACGGTCAGCATTTACGCCAGGATTACCTGGTTTTATTCGCGGAATCATGGGACAGGTGAAGCCATTAACTCTGACTTTCTCTTCTCATGTAAGATGGTAACGTTCTCGAGTGGTTCAACCATCGATATTCTAATTTATACATGAAATTGAGGTGCCAGTCGCTAAAATGTAAATTAATTTGTGATTCGATACACGATGTTATACTCCAGATACAACGGATTCGGCTTTCCGTGGGTGAGGTCATCAGGAAGACGATTGACTATATTCCTATTGGTACCGATCTCAAACTTCCTGATGCTCTACTTTAAATTGAAACCGTCATGTAAGGTATGTATTTCCAGTTCTGTACAGTGTATTTAATTCCGTACTACCTAGTTTGTCTATCGGAATCACTGGATAGGAGAAGCTATTTACTTAGCCGATCGACTCCCACAGAAGGTACTAACTTTCTCGAAAGGTTTCACCATCAATCTTCTAGTTCATGCATGAAATTAAGGTGCTCGACAGTAAATTTTATACTAGTCCATACCTCTGAGCACCGTGTTATACTCTAGATACAGCGGTTCAGTTTGTCGGAGTGTAATGCGTTCTGTATGATATTTAACTCTACACGAATTGTTAATGCCCTACAATGGCTTGATGGCCTGCTTTAATATTCAAACCGTGAATTGAGGTGTCAATTTCCAATACGGTACAGCGCATTTACGCCTTGAATATCTGGTTTGACGTTCAGAATCACAGCATATGTGAAGCTATTGACTTAGACGATCGTCCCTCACAGATTGTGGTACTGCTATCGATCGGCTTGGCCAACAATCTTCTAATTCGTACGTGAAGTTAACGTGCCCGCCTCTGAAATGAATTCTAATTTCGTTCTCTGAACACGAAGTTGTACTCCCGATACAGCGGGTTAGTTTTTCGGATGGTATGGCACTCTGAGAGAAGTTTGTCCATGCGCCTATATGTAATGTTCAACATCGGTTTGACGGCTTGCTTTGATATTCAAACCGTGAATTGAGTTGTTTATTGCCAATAATGGACAGCGCATTTTCGCCCGGAATATCTGGTTTAGATTTCGGAATAACGTAGTATGTGATGCTATTGAGTCAGCCGTTTGTGACTCACTGATGCTGGTAACTGTGTCTAACGGTTTGCCTCTCGACCTCCTTATTCATAATGAAATAATCGTCCCCGTTATTAAAACGTTTATTAATGGGTATCACTAAACACGTAGCAATACTCTCGAAGCGGCGGGTTAAATTCACAGACGGTATGTAATCCGGTAAAACGTTTGACTTTATACAAATTGGCAATGTTCTCACACGGTTCAACGCTTTACTTTTTTATTCAATCCGTGAATTAAGGTGTCTATTGGGAATACATTTCAGCGGAATTACTCCGTGAATACCTGGTTTGACTCACCGAACCACTGGATGGGTGAAACTATTGACTTGGCCGATCGAAATTCAAGGATGGTGGTAACTTTCTCGAACGGTTTGACCCTAGATCTTCCTATTCGTAATTGAGATTGAGGTCCCCATTACTAAAATGTTTACTAATATTATCCTCCGAACACGAAGTCATATTCTCGATGAAGCGGGTGGTGATCGCGGAGGGTTCGGCCTTCGGTAAAACCATTGACTTTGTACCAATTGGTAAAGCACCCAAACGGTTTGACGCTCAACTTCAAAATGCAAACCGTGAATTAAAATGTCTATTGCCAATACTGAGCAGTACATATACTCCCGGAATATCTTGTTTGCCTTTCGGAATCACAGGATAGATGATGCTGGTGACATAGCCGTTCGTCTCTCACAGAAGGTGGCGACTATTTCTAAGGTATGGACACCCTATCTTAAATTCATTGATGAAGTTGAGGAGCCCGTCACTAAAAATGAATAACTATTTCTTTCTCTGATCACGAACTTATACCCTCGATGGAGCCGCTGAGGATCGCGGAAGGTATGGCCCTCGGTAAAACGTTTGACTTTTATAAACATTGGTAACGCTCCCAAACGGATTGACGCCCTACTTCGATATTCAGTCCGGAAATAAATGTATGTATTGCCAATGCTGATCAGCGGATTTAATCCCGGAGTACTTGGTTTGACACTTGGAATCACGGGATACGTGAAGCTATTCACTTATCCGTTCGTCTCACACAGTTGGTGGCAACGTTCTCGAGCGGCTTAAAGCTCCATCTTCTAATTTGTACATGAAGTTAATGTGCTCGCCACTAAAATGTATACCAATTTGTGTATCTGGTCCCCGAAGATATACTCTCGATACAGCATGTTAGTTTCTCGGTAAGAAAGGCATCCTTTAAACAGTATTACGTTATACCGATTGGTATAGCTCTCGAACGGTTTGCCGTTAACATTAAAACCGCGAAATAAGGTGTCTATTACCAATACTGTTCAGCCTATATACTACCTGAATAGTTGTCTTGAGTCCCGGAATCACAGGATAGGGGAAGCTATTGACTTAGTACTCGCAGAAAGGGTGGTATAGTTGTCCTACGGCTTGACTCTCGATCTACATATTCATACATGTATTTAAGGTGCCCGTCACTGAAACGTATAGTAATCTGTTCCTCTGAACACGACGTTATACTCTCGCTATAATGCGGTAGGCTTTCGGATGGTAAGGGATTCAGTAAAACGTTTGACTTTACTCCAATTGGTAACGTTCGCAAAAGGAATGACTGTACCTTATTATTACACCGAGAAATAGGGTGTCTAATTCCAATTGTGGTCTGCGGAATTATTCCAGGAGTACAAGGCTTGACTCTTGGAATCTTGGAATACGTGTAGCTATTGACCTAGCCGTCCGTCTCTCAATGAATGCGGTAGCGTTCTCGAAGTGTTTGACACTCGATCTTCTAATTCATATACCAAAATAAGGTATACCTCTGCTATAATATCTACTAATTCGTTCCTGGAAAACCAAATAAAGGCAATCCTTACTGCGGCTTGCGTTCTCGGAATGTAAGGTATATGTTAAAAAGAATGGCTTTCTACCAATTGGTAATGTTCTGTAACAAATTGACTGCCTACTTTAATATTCATACCGAGAATTAATGCGACAATTGCCAATACTGTTCAGCGGATTTCATCCCAGTGTACCTGGTTTGTTTCTCTGAATCACAGGACAGGTTGAGCTATTGACTTAGACGTTCGACTCTCAAAGAAGGTGGTAGCGTTCTCGAACGGATTGACCTTCGGTCTCCTAAGTCGTACTTGAAATGAAGGTGCCAGTCACTAATGTGTATAATAATTTGATTCCACGATCACGAAGTAATACTCCCGATACGGCAGAATTTCTGCATGGAAGGAAAACCCATCGGTAAACAGTTTGCCTGTATACTAATAGGTAAAGTTCTACAACGGTTTGATGCTCCTGTTTAATATTCGAGCAGTGAATTGGAGTGTTTGTTGCCAATCCTGTTCAGCGGATTTACTCCCGGAATACCTGCTTTGACTTTCGGAATCACATTATGGGAGAAACTATTATCTTATCCGTTCGATTTTAAGGAATATGGTACCGATCTCGAAAGTTTGATCCCCGGATGTTGCAATTCATACAAGAAATTGAGGTGCCCGTCACTAGAATGTATAGTAATTTGTTGTCCTAAACATGAAGTTATACTCTCGATACAGCGGATTATCTTTTCGGAGGGTAAGGTCTTCGGTAAAACTTTTGACTTTATAGATATTGGTAACGTTCTCAAACGGTTTGACGCTCTATATTTAATATTCAAGCCGTGAATTAAGTTGTCTATTACTAATACTGTTCACCGTATTTACTCCGCGAAAACATGGACTGACTCACGGAACCGCCGGATAGGTGAAGCTATTGTGTTATATATGCGATTTCACGACGAAGGTGGTAACGATCAAGAACGGTTTCACCCTCGATCTCCTCATTCATACATGAAATTGAGGTACCCTTCGCTGCAATGTATACTAATTTGTACTTCTGAGTACGAATGAATACTCTAAATACATCGGGTTAAGGTCCGGGAGGGTATGGTTTTTTGTGAGACTTTTGACACTATCCCAATATGTATCGGTATGCATATATTTGACTGTGTATTTTAATATTCTAACCGTGAACTAAGATGTCCATTGCCAATCGCGTACAGAAGATTGACACCCGGTATACCCAATTTGACCCTCCGAATCACAGGACAGGTGAAACTAAACATAGCCGATCAACTCCTAGCGAGGGTGGTAACGTTCACGAACGGTTTGATACCCGATATTCCTATTGATACATGAAATTAAGATGTCCGTCTGTGAAATTGTCTGCTAGTTCGTTCCAGTGAACTCAAAGCAAGACAATCGCTACGGCGGCTTGCGTTCCCGCAATGTAAGGTATACGTTAAAAAGAATGACTTTATACCAGCTGGTAATGTTCTCGGACTGTTTGACTCCTAACCTTAATATTCATGCCGTGAATTACGGTGTCTATTGCCAATACTCCTCAGTGGATTTATTCCAGGAACTCTCCGTATGACTCTCCGAATCACTGGGAAGGTGAAGCTATTGATTTTGGCGATCGTCTCACATAGAAGGTGGCAACGTTCTCGAACGGTTTGACCTTCGATCTTTTAATTCTATCATGAAGTTAAGGTGCTCGACACTAAAATGTAGAATAATGTGTTTCCCTAAACACGTAACAATACTCTCGAAACAGCGGGTCAGATTCTTGGACGTTGAAGCCATCGGTAGAGAGTTTGACTTGCTTCCGAACGGTATCATTGAATCTTAACCCACGGTATGAATATTAAAGAACGGAGTCAAATCGCTCGGGAACGTTGGCACCTTCTGCGAGGAACGAGCGGCGATGTCAATACCTTACCACGATCCTGCGATTCCGAGAGTCAAACCAGGCATTCCGAAAGTAAATCCGCTCAACAGTATTGGCAACAGAAAACTTATTTCTCGATTTAAATATTAATGCAGGCCGTCAAACCATTGTTGAAAGTTGCATACTGGTATACAGTTAAACATTTTACCGATAGCCTAACCATCGGCGAAACTAACCCTCCTCGTCGAAAGCATATCTTCGTGTTCCTAGAAGCAAATTATTAAACATTTTAGTGACCGGATCCTTTATTTCAATATGAATATGAAGGACGAGGGTGATACCGTGCGAGAAAGTTGCCATCTTCTTTGAAATTCGAACGGGTAAGTCAATAGCTTCATATATCCTGTGATTCCGAAAGTCAAACGTGATATTACGGGAGTAAATGCGCCGTACAGTATTCGCATTGTACACCTTAACTCACGGTTCAAATAACAAAGTACCTAGTCAATCCGTTGTAGAATACCACATATTGGTATGGACTCAAATCTTTTACCGAAGGCCTTACCCGCGAAAAACCTAAACCGCTGTCTCCAGTGCCTTGCTTAGTATTCTCGGAATCAAATTAGTAGTCACATTAGCAGAAGCACACCTTATTTCCATATATGAATTGCAAAATCGGGAGTCAGACCGTTCGCGAACGGTACCATCTTCCTTGAGAGTCGGTGGTCCAAGTCAGTAGCCTCACTAATCATGTGACACCGAAAGACAAACCAGGTATGCCGGGTTTAATTCCGAGGAACAGTCTTGGCCCTAGATACCTTAACTGACGGATTGAATATTGAAGTTGAGCGTGAAACCACTTGCGAACTTTACCTGGTGGTATAAAGTCAATAGCGCTGTACATTAATGGCAATACACTCCTGAATTCGCAGTTTGAATTTTAACGCAGGCCATCAAGCCGGTGTGGAACATTACCCACTCCTGTAGGGTCAAACTGTTTACAGAATGCCGGACCCTCCAAAAAACTGCCGCGCAGTATCCTGATTGTAACACCGTGTTCAGAGGTACAAGCTAGTAGACATGTTCGAGCCGCGAACCAGAATTTCATGTGTGAATTAGAATATCGAGAGTCACAGCGTTGGGGATCGGAACGACGTTCTGTGAGAGGCAAACGGCTTAGCTAACATTTTCACCTATCCTGAGATTCCGAAAGTCAAACCAGATATCCCGGCAGTAAATGCGCAGTACAGCATTGGCAATACATACCTTAATTCGCGGATTGTTTATTAAAGTAGAGTGTCACACCGTGTGAGAACATTAAATTCGCTATGAAGTCAAACGTTTTACCGAATCCCTTACCTAACACGCCGTATCGAGAGTATAGGTTCATGTTTATGGAAAAAAATTAGTGTTCAATTTAGTGACGGGCCACATACATGAATTAGAATTTCGAGGGTGCAAACAGTTCGAGAGCGTTACCTTCCTCTTTGATATTCGAAAGGCTATGTCAATAGCTTCACCTATCCTGTGATTCCGAAAGTCATACCTGGTATTACGGGAGTAAATCCGAAGAACAGTATTAGCAATAGATGCCTTACTCCACTGTTCGCTTATTTCATCAGAGCGTTGCACAGTTTAAGAACGTTCCCAGTTGCTATAAAGGCAAACGATTTATCGAAAACCTTACCGCCCGAGAAGCTAACACGCCGTGTCGAGAGTAGAACATCGTGTTTACAGAAACACATTGGTATAATATACATTTTAGTGACGGCACCTTAAATTCATGTATGAATTAGAAAATCGATCGACAGGCAGATCGAGAACGTTACCACCCTCTTTCGCCGCCCATCAGCTATGTCTGTAGATTCACTATCCTGTGATTCTGCGAGACGAAGAAGGTATGCCGAGATTAAATCCACTGAACTGTATTAGCAACGGACAACATACACCACGGTATGAATATTAATGTAGGGAGTCCAACTGTTGGAGAGCATTACCAATTGGAATAAAATCATTCCTTTCACCCAGTTCCAAACCGTCCGAGATCCCAACACGCTGCAGCGATTGTGTTCCTTAGCTTTCACGCTATCAATTTGTTACACATTTTAGCAGGCGGATCCATTATTTTCATGAATATATAGGAATATCGGGGGCAAACCTTTCGAGAACGTTATCACCATCTTTGAGAGTGGCACAGCTACGTCAATACCTTCAACTATCCCGCGATACAGATAGTCAATTCAGGCATTCTAGGAATACATCCTCTCTACAGCATTGGCAATAGACACCTAAATTCACGGTTTGAATTTTAATCTAGAGAGTCAATTCATTGGAGAGCGTAACCAATTTTTATATACACATACTATTTACCGAATACTTTACACTTCTAGACCGAAACCCGTTGTATAGTGTATCATGCATAGTGCCGGCGGAAACCAATGAGTAGATTTTTCAGCAGACGAGCAGCTTTGTTTTATGTATGGACAGCAAAGTCGACAGTCATACCATTGCAGAACGATTCCACCTTCCCATAAAGCCCAAATCAAAGACTGCAGCTTCTCCTATCCTGTGATTGCGAGAGTCATAACACGTATTTTCGGCGTAAATGCGCTGAACAATATTGGTAATAGATACAATAATTGTCGGCATATATATTAAGGTTGGGAGTCAAACCTTCGGAGAACATTTCCAATGGGTATGAAGTCTTTCTTTTTAACCTATACCTTACATTCCGAGAACGCAAACCGCCGTAATCTTTTGTCTAGTTTTGGGTTCATAGGAACGAATTAGTAGACATTTTGTCAGACGTACACGTTAATTTCATGTATCAATAAGAATCTCCAGCGTCAAGCCTTTCGAGAAGGGATACCAGCTTCAACGAGAGTCCAACTGCTAAGTCAATAGCTGCACATATACTTCTGATTCCGAGAGTCAAGCCTGGCATTCCAGGAGTAAATCCGCAGTATAGTATTGGCAATAGACAGCTTACTTCACGGCAGTAATATTAGTGTAGGGAGTCAAACCGACGGAGAACATTACCAATTCGTATAGAATTATTCCTTCTTTGCATATCTTACCTTCCGTAGTCCAATCCAGCTGGATCGAGTGTGATGCTTAATGTTACCATAAATAAATTAGTATACATTATAGGGGAACGACACCACATGTTTAGGTATGAATATCAAAATCTAGAGTCAAACCGTTCGAGAACGTTACTACCGTATTTGAGAGTCGAACGGATAAGTTAAGAGCGTCACCTATCCTATGATTCCTGGAGTCATACCATGTACTCCGAGAGTAAATACTCTGGACATTATTGGCAATAGACACCTTAATGCACGGTATGAATATTGAAGCAGACCGTTGTACTGTTGTAGACCGTTACCTATTGCTATAGAGTTAAACTTTCTACCGAAGGCATTACCTTCCGAGGACATGACCCTCTGTGTAGAGATCATAACTGCGTGTGGAGAAAAGAAAATTTGTACACATTTTAGAGACGGGCACGTTAACTTTACGTATGAATTAGAAGGTCGAGTGTCAAGCCGTTCTAGAACATTACCACCTTCCTTGAGATTCCAAGGGCTAAGTCAATAGCTTCTCATATTCTGTAATTCTGAAAGTCAGACCAGATGTTCCGAGAGAAAATGCGCTGTACACTATTGGCCATAGAGACCTCAAATCACGGTTAGAATACTGAAGCAGGCCGTCTAACCGTTGTAGCACATTCCATATTCGTTTAGGGTTAAATTGGTCACAGATCGCCTTACGCTCCGCAAACCTCACCAGCTTCATCGAGAGTATACCTTCGTGATCAGAGAAAGACGTTAGTCTGAATTTCAGTGACGGCACCTAACTTCATGCATAAATTAGATGATCGAAAATGAACCCGGTCGAGAACGGTACCACCTTCTGTGAGATACGAGCAGCTAAGTCAATAGCTTCATATATCCTATGTATGCGAAAGATAAACCAGATATTCCTGGAGTAAATCCTCTTTACGGTATTGACAATATACATCTCAATTCAGGGATTAAATATTAAAGCAGGCCGACAAGCCGTAGTAGATCATTACATATTCGTGTAGGGTTTTACTTCTTACAGAATATCTTACCCGCCGAAAGAGGTATCAGCTCTATGGAAATTATAACAGCATGTTCAGAGGAAGGAACTTCTAAACATTTTAGTGACGAGCACCTTAATTTCATGCATGAACTAAAATATCGAGAGTCGAACCACTCGTGAAGGTTGCCACCTTCTGAAAGAGACGATCGCGTAAGTCAATATTTTCACGTATCCTCCGATTGAGATAGTGAAGCCAAGTATTCTGGGAGTAAATCCGCTGTACTGTTTTGGCGATATACGCCCTACCTCCAGAATAAAATATTAAATTGCGGAGTGAAACCGTTGTCGAACATAACTAATTGGCAGAGATTCAAACTTTCTTCCGCATTCCATACCTTCCGATACCTTAACCTGCTGTATCGATTGTCAAAATTCGTGTTCAAGAAACAACCTGTTAAGCTGTTTTGAAACGGGTACCTTCTTTTCATGTATGAATAAGGAGATCGATATGCATGCTGTTCAAGAAAGATACAACTATCCGTTATATTCGCACAGCTAAGTCAATAGCGGCACCTAGTCTGTGATTCCGAGTTTCGAACCAGGTATTCTGGGAGTGAATCCGCTGAACAGTAATCGCAAAGGACACCTTAATTGTCGGTATGAATGATGAAGTAGAGAGTCAATCCGTTGGAGATGGTAACCAATTACTATAAAGTCATACTATTTACAGAATACCTTACCATCCTAGAACCGAAACCGCTCTATCGAGTACCATGCTTAGTGCCAGCGGAAACCAGTTAGTAGGCTTTTTTGGCAGACGCACAGCTTTCCTTCATATATGAATAGCTAGATAGATAGTCAAGCCATTGCAGAACGATTTCAGTTTCGCTGAAAGCCCCACGTCTATGTCAATAGCTTCTCCTTTCCTGTGATTACGAGAGTCAGACCACGTATCCAAGGCCTAAATGCGCTGAACAATGTTGGCAATATATACCGTAATTTTCGGCATGAATATTAAGGTTGAAAGTCAAACTGACGAGAACATTACCAATTGGTATAAAGTCATTCTTTCTAACCTATACCTTACATTCCTAGAACGCAAGCCGCCGTAGCGGTTGCCTTAATTTGAGTTCACAGGAACGAACTAGCAGACAATTTCACCGACGGTCATCTTAATTTCGTGTATCAATTGGAATATCTTGTATCAAACCGTTCGAGAATGTTACCAACTTCTTTGAGAAACGAACGGCGGAATGAATAGCTTCAACCATCCTGTGATTCGGAGAGAAAAGTTAGGTACTCTGGGTGTACGTCCGCTGAATAGTTTTGGCATGAGACACGTTAACTCACGGTTTTATTATTACGGTATAGCGTCAAACCGTTTGAGAGTGTTACCAAGTGGTATAAAGTCAATCTTTTTCCCGAAGACCTAACCTACCGTAAAAATTAACCCGGTGTATCGATAGCATAAGTTCGTGTTCAGAGAAGGGAATTAGTATTCATTTCAGTGACGGGCTAATTATCTTCACGTATGAATTAGAATATTGAGGCTTAAGCCGCTCGAGAACATTGCCACCTTCTGTCAGAGACGAACGCCTAAGACAAGAGCTACACCTACGCAGTGATTGTGAGAGTCAATAGAGATATATTGGTAGTAAATCCGCTGTACAGTATTGGCAATAGAGACCATACTACACAGTTTGAACACAAAAGTAGAGAGACAAAAAGAGAACATAAGCAATTGGTATGAGACCATTCGTATTGCCGAAGTCCTTACCATACGGGATGCTAACCCGCATTATCGGTAGCATAACTTCCTCCTTAGAGGCACATAATGTTATACATTTCAGTGGAAGCACTTTAATTTTATGTGTGAATTATATGATAGAAGGCCAATCATTTCGAAAACTTTACCACCCACTTCGAGATTTGAACGGCTAAACCAATTGCTTTACCAATCCTGTGATTTCAAGGCGTAAACCAGGCAATCCGGGAGTAAATCCGCTGGACACTATTGGCAGCAAACACCTAAATTCAATGTTCGAATATTAAATAAGAGCATCAAACTGTTGTAGCACTTTACCGATTAGTATACAGGCAAACTATTTACCGAAAGCTTTACCTTCCGTGCAGCAATCCTGCCGTATCGAGAGTATGACTTCGTGATCATGGAAGGAAATTATTATACACATTAGTGACGGGCACCTTAATTTCATGTATGTATTAGAAGTTCGAGGATCGAACCGTTCGAGAACGTGCCACCCTCTATGTGGGTCTAAAGGCTCAGTCAATAGCTCAACCTATCCGAGAGTACAACCAGACATTCCAGGGGTACACCCGATGAAAAGTATTGGCAATAGGCACATTAATTCGCGGTTTGAATATTAGGGTGGAGCCTCAAATCATTTGAGAGCGTTACCAATTGATATAACACCATACTCCTTGCCGATTACCTTACCTTCCGAGAACACAATCCGCTGTATGGTTTATAATACTTCGTGTTCAGGGAAACAAATTAGTATATATTTTAACAGACGCGAACCTCAATTTCAAGATGAGTAAGAAGACCGCGTGTCAAACCGCTTGCGAACGTTTCCACCATCTTTGATGTTCGAAGCGCTAAGTCAATGGTTTCACTTATCCTGTTATTCCGATAACCAAACCAGTTATTACGGGACACAATAAGCTGTACACTATTGGTAATGAACACCTTAATTCACGGTTTGCATATTGAAGTACAGAGTCTAACCCTTATAGAACGTTACCTATTTGTATAATGTCAAATGTTTCACTTAAAAACCTGCCCTCCGAGAACCTGCTGTATCCAGAGTATATCTGCGTGATCAAAGATAAAAATTAGTAGACTCTTTAGCAGACGGAAACTTTAATTGCATGTATCAATAGGAAGATGGATGGTCAAGTCGTCCGAGAATGTTACCACCACGTTTGACAGGTCGCATGGCCAAGGCAACAGCTTGAACTTACCTGTGATTTCGAGTAATTAACCATGCATTCCGGGAGTATATCCGCTGAACAGTATTGGCAATAGACAGCTATATTCAAGGTAAGAATATAAAGGTAGATAGTCAATCCGTTGCAGGACAGTACCATTTCGTATTAAGTCATTCTTTGTACCGAATACCATACCTTCCGAGGAAGTAACACTCGGTATCGAGATAATAATTACGTGTTCAGGGAAACAAATTAGTACGCATTTTAGTGACGTACACCTTAATTTCATGCACGAATTAGAAGGGCGACAGACAAATCGATCCACAACGTTTCCACCTTCTTTTATAGCCGAACTTCTAGATCAATAGCTACACCGACCATGTTGTTCCAAAGGTCAAACAAGGTATTCAGGGAGTCAAACCGGCGTAAATATCTGGCATCGGACATCTTAATTCACGGTATGAATATTAAGGTATAGCAGCAAACCTTTGTAAAACTTCACCTATAGGTGTAGAGGAAGACTTTATGCAGAAAGCCTTACCAACCGCGAAACATACGCGCCGTATCGAGAGTGTGACTTTATGCTCGGGGAAACATATCAGTTTACATTTTGGCGACGGGAACCTTAACTCCTTGCGTAGATTAGATCGAAGGTCAAACCGCTCGAGAAAGTTACCTCCTTCTTTGTAAAATCGCATATATAACACAATTGCTTCACCTACCCTGTGCTTACGAGAGTCTCACTAGATATACCACAAGTATATCCGCTGAATAGTATTGGCAATGGACACCTGAATTCACGGATTCAAAATTAATGTAGTGCGTGAAACTGTATGATAGCGCTACCAATTGCTATAAAGTTAAACGTTCTACCGTAGGCCGTACCTATAGCGAACCTCATCCGCTTCATCGAGAATATAATTTCGTATTCCGAGAAAGAAGTTAGTATTCATTTGAGTGGCGGACACTTTAACTTGATGTGCGAATTAGAAGAACGAGCTTTTAACCGTTCAGGAACTTTGCCACCTTCTGTGAGAGACGAACGGCTAAGTGAATAGCTTCGCGTATAGTTCTGATTCCGAGAGTCAGGACAGGAATTCCACGAGTAAATACGCTGATCAATATTGGCAATAGACTCCTTAATTCGCGGTATGAATATTAATATGGAGCGTTACACAGTTTGAGAACGATTCCAGTTGCTATAAAGACAAACGATTTATCGAAACCATCGCCGTCCGAGAAGCTAACCCGCAGGATCGAGGGTATAACTTCGGGTCCAGAGTATCAAACTAGCAGAACATTTTAGTGAGAGGGACATTAATTTCCTAATGAATAAGAAGATTGAGGGTCAGATCCTTCGAGAAGGTTTCCACTATCTGTGTGAGACGAATGGCAAAGTCAATAGCTTCACCTATCCTGCAATTCCGATATTAAAACCAGGCATTCCGAGAGTCAAAAGACTGTACAACATTAGCAATGGACATCTTATTACACGGTATGAATGTTAAGATAGAGCGCCAAACATGTGTAGAACTTTACCCAATGGTATAAAGTCAAACTTCATGCGAAAAGCCATACCTACCGTCATAAAACCCGCCGCATCGAAAGTATAACTTTCTGCTCAGAAACAACATTACTTTACATTTTCGAGACATGCACGTTAACTTCAGTTACGAATAAGGAGATCAAGGGAAAGGCCATTCAACATCGATACCACCATTTATGCGAGTCGCGTAGATAAGCCAATATCTTCACGTATCCTGTGATTCGGAAAGCCGCACAAGTTACTCCAGGAGTAAATTCGGTGAACAGTATTGGCAATATTCGCCTTAGGTCACGGTATGAATATTAAACAAGAGACAATCCGTTCGACTACGCTTCCTGTTGGTATACGGTAATCCGTATTACCGAAAACCTTACTTTCCTCGAACGTAGCTCGCTGTATCGCGGGTAAGCATTGTGTTCAGAGATTCAATTTAGCGCATATTTTATAGCGGGGTACCTGAATTTCATGTATGAATATGATGATCCAGTGTCAAACCGATGGAGATGGTTACCACCTTTCCTGAATGTCGCACAGAACAAAGTCAATAGGTTCACCTATCCTGTGATACCGAGGATCACACAAAGTATTTCTGAAGAAAAGAAGCAGAACAGTTTTGCAATGGACACCATAATTCTCGGCATGAATATTGAAGTTGTGAGTCAAGCCGACTGGAGAACGATACCAATTCGTATAAAGTCAGTCTCTCTATCCACCGAATAACGTAATGTACGAGAATATATCACGCTTTTAAGATTGCCGTGCATAATGTTCACGGAAACAGATTGGGACACATTTTAGCTGGCGGACATGTAATTTTCATGTACGCATTAGAAAATCGTGAGTCATACCGATCGAGATCGTTACCAACTTCTTTGAGAGTCGAACGGCTAGATCAGTAGCTTCACATACTCTGTGATTCCGAGGGATGAACCTGGTATACCTGGATTAAATCCGCAGTAAAGTATTTGCAATGAATACCATAATTTGCGGTATAAATAGTAATATAGTGATTCGAACCATCGCTGAACGGTACCTACTGGTAAAAGATCAAGCCTTAAACAGGATACCTTACTCTCTGAGAACATAACCTGCTGAAGCAAGTGTCTTGCTTAGTGTTCAAGAAAAATCGTCGACCATTTAGCGGACGGACACTTTAATTGCATGTATCAATACGAAGATGCAGTGTCAAATCGTCCGAGAATGTTTCCACCTACTTTGAGTGTCGCATGTCTAAGGCAATAGCTTCCCATTTCCCATGATTTCGAGAGATAAACCATGTATTCCGGGAGAAAATCCGCTGAACAGTATTGGCAATAGACAACCTTAATCCGCGGTCTGAATATTAAAATAGAGCGGCAAGCCGTCGGAGAACTTTACCAATACGTATGACGACAATCGTTTAACCGGAAACCTCACTTTCCGCGAACAAAACCCGATGTATCGATGGAGTAACTATGTGTTTGTAGAAGAATATTCGTATCCATCTTAGTGACGGGCACTATAATCCCATGGATAAATAAGGAGATCGCGAGTCAATGCGTTCTAGAGTGATATCGCCATTTTTGAGAGTCGCTCAGCTAAATCATTACCATCACCGATGCTGTTATTCCGAAAGTCAAACAAGGTATTCCAGGAGTAAATCCGCTGCACATTATTGTCAATAGACTCATTAATTAACGGTTTGGAATATTACAGTAGGACATATAACCGTTGTAGAAAGTTACTTATTGGTAAAGAGTCACAAGTTTACCGATAGTAGAACACATCGGAGAAGAAAATCCGCCATATCGATAGTATGAAATCGTGAAAAGGGAAATAGATTATTAATTATTACAGTGACGGGCACCACACGATCATGTATGAATTAGAAGATCGTTGGTGAACTCGATCGAGAACGTACAACCAGCTTTGAGTGCCGAACGGATAAGTCAATAGCCCCACCTATCCTGTAATTCTGAGAGTCCAACCAGGTAAGTCAAGAGTAAATCTGCTGAAGAGTGTTGGCCGTTGACACCTTAATTCACGGTTTGAATATAAGAGTAGATTGAATGAGAAAGTATGAGAAAGTTACTAATTCCAATAAAGTTAAACATTTTACCAAATGCCTTACCGTTCGAGAAGCCAACCCGCCGAATCGAGAGTATAGCTACGCGATTAGATAAACGCATTAGTGCATAATTTAGGGACGTCACCTTTAATTTATGTATGAATTAGAAGGTCGAGGGACAAACCTTTCGAGAATATTGCCACCTCCTGTGCGAGACGAGAGGCTAAGTCAATAGCGTCATACATCCAGTGATTCGGAGAGTCAAACCAAGTATTCCGCGTGTTAGTCCGCTGAAGTGTATTGGCAATAGACATCTTAGACAATGGTTTGAATATTGAAGCAGACCGTCAAACAGTTATAGGACGTTACCTATTGGTATAGAGTCAAACACTTCACCAATAGACATACCTTCGGAGAAGCTAACGCGCCGTCTCGAGAGTATAACTTCGTGTTGAGAAAGAGAAATTAGTCTTCTATTCTGTGTCGGGCTCCTTACTTTCATATATGAGTTAGATGATCGAGGGCCAAACCGTTCGAGATCGTTGCCACTCTCTTTGATATTCGAACAGCTAAGTGAATAGCATCATATATCCTGTGCTTGCCAGAGTCATACCAGGTAACCCGTGAGTAAATCCGCTTAATAGTATTATCAATGGGCACAATAATTCACGGTTAGAATATTAAAATCGAGCGTCACACCGTGTGAGAACGTTACCTATTGCTGTAAAGTCAATCGATTTATCGAAGACCTTACCGTCCGCGAACCTCACCCGCTTCAACGCGGGATTAACTTTGTGTTGAGAGAATAAAGTTAGTAATCATTTCAGTGTCGGACACCATAACTTCATATACGAATTAGAAGATCGTGTGTGAACAGTGAGAACGTAATCACCATCTATCAGGGTCGAGCGGCTAAGGCTATGGCTTCTCCCTTCCTGTGATTCAGATAGCGAAACCAGGTATTCCGGATGTTCATCCCCAGAATGCTATTGAAAATGGACGACTTAATTCACGGTTTGAATAGTTCAGCCGAGCGAGAAACCGTTAGAGAACGCTTTCAATTGGTATAAAGTCGAACGACTTACTGATGACCTCACCCTCCGAAAGCCTAATCCGCTGTATCGGGAGCATAAGTTCGCGTTCAGAGAACGAATTAGTAATCATTTCAATGACGGGCACCTTAACTTCATGTTTAAATTAGGTTGTCGGGCATCAAACTGTTCGCGTACGTTGGCACCATCTATGTGAGACGATCTTCTAAGTCAATAGATTCACCTATCCAGTTGTTCATAGCGTCACACCAGGTATACCTGGAGTAAATCCGCTGAGGAGTCTTGGCAACAGGCACTTCAATTCACGGTTTCAATATTAAAATTCAACGTCAAGCCGTTTTAGAACGTTACAAATTGTTATAAAATCAAACGTCTTACAGAAGACCGTACCTCCAGCGAACCGCACCCCCTTCATCGGAAGTGAAACTTCGTGTTCAGAGGATCAAATTCCTAAACATTTTAGTCACAAGGGTCTTTATTTCAATATGAATACGAAGATCCAGGGTCAAATCTTTCGGGAAAATTTACACCTACTATTATAAACGAACGACTGAGTCAATAGCTTCACCTATCCTCCTACCCCGTTAGTCAAGGCAGGTATTCCGGGAGTCAATACGGTGTACACTATAGGCAATTGACACCATAATTCACGAAATGATCTTTAAAGTCGAGATTCAATCTGTCGGAGACCATTGTTAATTGGTACGGAGTGACTCTTTTTACACAAGGCCTTACCTTCTGATAACATAACTCGCTGTATCGAGATATTAATTATGTGTCCAAGGAAAGAAATTAGTACGCATTTTAGTGACGTACAGCTTAATTTCATGGACGAATACGAAGAGCGACCGTCAAATCGTTAACGATACCACATTATTCGGGAGCAGAACCTCTAGATCAACAGCTGCACCTATGCTGTCATTCCGAAAGTCAGACAAGGTATTCCTAGTGCCAATCAGCTGTATACCACTGGCATCGGGCATCTTAATTCACGATATGAGTATTAAGGTGGAGCGTCAATCCTATGTAGGAGATTACTTATTGGCTTAGAGTCAAACTTTATACAGGAAGACTTACCTACATCGAAGCAAACCCGCCGTGTCGAGAGTAACACGTTGTGCTCAGAGAAACACAATACATTACATTTTCGAGAAATGCACCGTAATTTCGGGTATGAATAAGAAAAACGAGAGTAATGCCATTCATCAACGATCCCACCATCTATGTGAGTCGCATAGCTTAGTCAATATCTTCACGTATTCTGTGATTCCGAAAGCCACACCAGTTATTTTGGTAGTAAATTCGCTGGGGAGTATTGACAATAGTCGCCGTAGTTCACTGTATGAATATCAAGGTAGAGACAATCCGTTCGAGTATGATTCCAGTTGGTATACAGTAAACCGTTTTACCGAAGACCTTACTTCCCGCGAACGAAGCTCGCAGTATCGCGAGTGTAACTTCGTGTTCAAAGATACAAATTAGTACAAATTTTAGTGCGGCAAACCTGAATTCTATGTATGAACATGCTGATCCAGATTCAAACCGATGAGGTACGTTACCATCTTTCTTGTGTGTCGCACAGAGGTAAGTCAATTGCTCCACCTATCCTGTGTTCCTGAGAGTCAAATCAGGTAGTCCGGGAGAAAATCCGCTAAAGGGTATTGGCAATTGACACCATAATTTACGGCATGAATATGAAAATATTGAGTTCAACCGTTGTAGAACATTACCAATTGGTATAAAGTCATCCTTTTGAACCAATACCTTACCTTACGACATCTCAAACCGCAGCAGTGACTGTGTTCCTTAGTTTTCATGTTTTCAAGTTATTAGACATTTTAGCAGGTGGACACATTATTTCCATGCATGTACAGGAATATCGAGGGCAAACCGTGCAAGAACGTTACCACCTTCTTTGAGAGTCGCATATCTTAGCCAGTAGCTTCACATATACTTTGATTCCGACGGTCAAACCAGACATTCCGGGAATAAAGGGCATTAGAGATCATTAGACACCCTAATTCACGAAACAAATATTAAAGTACAGTTTCAAACTGTTGTAGATCGTTACCTATTAGTATGCAGTTAACCTTTTCACCGGATACCCTTCCCTCCGAGAACCTAACACGCATTAGGTTGTGCCTTGCTTAGTATTCATGGAAACATTATAGTAGATATTCTGTTACAGGGACACATTGTTTTCCTGTATGAGTAGCAGAATGGAAAGTCAAACATCTCGAGAACGTAACCACCTCCTGTGAATTGCACAGCTACGTCAATAGCTTATCCTGTGTTACGAAGAGTAACACCAGGTATTCCGGGATTAAATCCGCACAAGAGTATTGGCAATTGACATCCTAGTTCACGATATAAATATTAACGTAACCAGTCAAACCGCTGTAGAAAGCTAGTAATGGGAATAGTTTTAAACATTTTACCGAAGGCCTGACATTCAGGGACCCAAGAACGCTGTATCCAGTGCATAACTTTGTGTGCTGAGAAACAAATTAGTACTCATTTTAGAGACGGGCACCCTAATTTCATGTACGGATGAGGAGGTCGTGAGACAAACTCCTCGCTGATCGATATTTGGAATAGATACCACAATTCACGATTTGAGTATCAAAATAGAGCGTCACACCGTGTGGGAACGTTACGAATTGCTGTAAAGTCAAACGCTTCCCAGAAAGCCATAACGAGCTAGAAGCTAACCAGCCTTATCGAAAATATAACTTCGTGTTTAGAGAAAGACATTAGAGTACATTTTAGTGACGCAACCTTAAAATCATGTAAGAACTAGAATATGGACTGTCAAACCATTCGTGAAAGTTACCACCTTCTTTTTGAATCGCATATGTATGACAATAGCCTCACCTATCCTGCGATTCCGAAAGGAATAACAGGTATTTCAAAAGTACATCCGTTGAACACTGTTGGCATTGGATACCTTATTGCACAGTTTGAATATCATAGTAGAGCGTCAAAGTGTTTGAGATCGTTACCTATTGGTACAACATCATACACCGTACCGGATACTTTCTCTTCCGAGAACATAACCTGCCGTATCGTATGTATAACTTCGGGTTCTGCGAAACAAATTAGTCGAGATCGCAACCACCTCCGTTGAGTGTTGCACAGCTACATCAATGACATGACCTATCCTGTGATTCCGAAAGTCAAACTGGGTCATCTGTGAGTAAATCCGCTGAAGCGTATTGTGAATAGACACCTCAATACACGGTATGAACATTAAAGCTGGCCGACGAGCCGTTGTTGAACATTGCCTATTCGTGTAGGGTTAAATTTCATACAGAGTGCCATACCACCGAAAAGCTGACAAGCTGTATCCACAGTATAACACCGTGTTCAGAAGTACGAACTGCTATACATGTACCGACGATCACCTTAATCTCATGCATGAATTAGACGATCGAGTGTCAACCCGTTCCAGAACGTTCCCACCTTCTGTGAGAGACGAACAGCTGAGTCAATAGCTTCACCTATCCCGAGATTCCGCGAGTCAACACGGCAAAACCGAGAGAAAGTCCGCTGAAGAGTTTTCGCCATAGACGCCGTAATTCACGGTTTGAATAAAGAAGTAAAGCGTCAAACCGTTTGAGACCAACCGAAAAACCTATACCGTTCAGCGCATTTACTCCTGGAATACCTGAATTGCCACTCGGAATCAAGGGATAGGTGCAACAATTGACTTAGAAGTGTGACATCCAAAGAAGGTGATAACGTTCTCTAACGCTCGATCTTCTTATTCATACATGAAGTTATGGTGCCCGCCATTAGATAGTTGTGTAATTTGTTTCACTGAACACGGTGTTATACGCTCGATACAGCGGGTGAGAATCTCTGGAGGTTAGGCCTTCGAGAAACAGTTTGACTTTATACAAATAAGTTACGTTCTTCCGCGGCTTGTCTCTCTACTTTAATATTCATACCGTGAATTAGGGCGTCTATTTCCATAACTGTTGATCGTACTTTCTGCTGGAATACACGGTGTCACTCTCGGAGTCATAAGATAGCTGAAGCTACTGACTTGCCCGTTCGACTCTCAAAGAAGCTATTCTGTTAGCTGTTCCAATCTCAAGGAAGGTGGTCACATTCTGGAACCGCTTTTCCCTGGATCATCGAATCCACACATCATAATAACGTAGCCGTAACGAAAATGTATAAGAACTTGCTTTTCTGAACACGAAGTTATACGCTCGATGCAGAGGGTTAGCTTCACGGACGTTTAGCTCTTCGGTAAAGTGTTTGACTCTACACGAATATGTAATGCTCTACAACGGTTTGATGCACTGCATTAATGTTCGTATCGTGAAATAAGCTGTCTATTGTCAATACTGTTCAGCGGATTATTCCAGGAATACCAGGTTTGACTCCACCGAATCACAGGGTAGCTGAATCTTTTGACTCAGCCGTTCGACTCTCAAACAAGGTGATAACGTTCTCGAATGTTTTGACACTAGTTCTTCAATTCGTACATGAAATTAAGGTGCCCGTCACTAAAATGTATACTAATTTGTTTCTCTGAACACGAAGCAACATACACCCTTCTGCTAGTTTTGTTCTCGGAACGTAAGGTAATCTGTGAATAGAATGACTGTATACCTATCAGTAATGTTCATCGACGGTTTGGCTTTCTACTTTAATATTCATGCGGTAAATTAATGTTTCTATCGCCAATACTCTTCAGCGGACTTACCCTCGGTTTTCCCGGGTTGACGCTCGGAGTCGCGCGATAGGTGAAGCTATTGACTCAGCCGTTCATCCCTCACAGAACGTGGCATCGTTCTCAAACTGTTAGAATGTCGATATACGAATTCATGCATGAATTTATAGTGCCTCTCTAGAGTGTATACCAGTTCGTATCTCTGAACGCTGTTTTGTTTATCGAAGGGTAAGGTATTCTGTAAGAAGTTTGACCCTACACCTATAGGTAATGTCCTACAACTGCTTGACGGCCTGCTTTAATATTCAAGCGTGAAATAAAGTGTCTATTGCCCATACTGTTCAGAGGATTTGCTCGCGGATTACCTGATTTGACACTCGAAATCACAGGACAGGTGAAGTAGCCCCCACAGCTAGTCTAGAGATGGTGGTAATATCCGCGATCGGTTTGACTATCGATATTCAAGTTCATAAATGGTTCTATGGTGCTCACACTATATTGTATATTAATGTGTTTCTCTATACGCGAAGTTATCATCTCGTTACAGCGGGTTATATTCTCGGAAGGTATGGACTTCTTTAAATAGATTAACTATATACCAATTGATAATGATCGCAGACAGTATGACGGTCTACTTTAATGTATATGCCGTCAATTATGGTGTTCATTGCCCATGTAATTCAGCGGATTTACTCCCTGAATATCTGGTTTGACTTTCGGAATCACATGGTACGTGAAGCTATTGACATAGCCGTTCGAATTTCAAAGGGGGTGGTAACGTGCTCGAGCGGTTTGACCCTAGATCTTCTGATTCGTGCATGAAATAAAAGGTGCTCCCAACTATGAGGCATACTAATTCGTCCCTCTGAACACGCTGTTATATTCTAGATACATAGGGTTAATGTTTTCAGTGGGTAAGTTGTTCCGTAAAACGTTTGACTTTATGGGAATTTGTAACTTTCTCAATCCAACTGACGCTCTACATTAGCATGCAAACCGTGAACTAATGTGCATATTACCAATACTCTTCAACGTATTTACTCCCGGAATGCCTGGTTAGATTCTCGAAATCGCAGAGTAGGTGAACCTATTGACGTAGCCGTTCGTCTCTCACAGAAGGCGGCAACGATCTCTAAAGGTGTGACCGCCGATCTTCTAATTTATACATGAAGTTAAGGTGCCCCTCATTAAAATGTAAAATAATTTCATTCTCTGATCACGAAGTTATCACCTGGATGATGAGGGTCAGTTTTTGTGTGGTAAGTCCACCAGTAAAGTGTTTGACTTTATAAATTGACTTTATAATTGGTAACGATCTTAAGAATTTTCACGCTCTTCTTTAATATTGAAACCGAGAATTAGGGCGTCAATTGCCAATACTACTCGGCGAATTTACTCCCGAAAGCTTGGTTTGGCTCTCGGAGTCACAGGATAGGAGAATCATTTTTACTTAGCCGGTCAACTCTAAATGAGGGTGGTAACGTTCTCAAATGGGACGACTCTTTATGTTCTTATTCATTCATGAAATGAAGGAGCCCGTCGCTAAAATGTCTACTAACTCGACCCACTGAACACCATGTTATACTGTGGATAGAGCGGGTTATTTCGTAGGAGGATAAGGTCTACAGTAAAACGTTTGACTTTATACCAATTTATAACGCTCTCAAATGGGGTCGCGCTACTTTAATATTAAAACCGTGAGTTAAAGTGTCTAATGCCAATATTGTTCTGCGTACATACTGCCGGAACATCTGGTTTGACTTTCGGAATCACGCTATAGGTGAAGCCATTCATCTGGCCATTCAACTACCAAAGAAGATGGGAACGTCGTCGACTGGTTTGGTTCCCGATTATTTCATTCATACATGAAGATAAGGTGTCCACCTTCTAAAATATCTAGTAATTTTTTTTCCGTGTGCACCAATCATGACAATCGCTACGGGGGCTAGCGTTCGCGTAATGTAAAGTGTATGTTAAAATGAATTACTTTAGTCCAATTATTAATGTTCTCCGACGGTTTGAGTCTCAACCTTAATACTCACGCCATCAATTACGGTATCTATTGACAAAATTGTCCACCGCATTTAGGTCTAAAATACGTGGTATCGCTCTCGCAATCTCAGAATACGAGAAGCTATTGATCTTGATGTGATTTTTCAATAAAGGTGGAATCGTTCTGGTTGGATTGAATATCGATTTTGCTATTCATATACGGAACAATGCTGTGCGTCTGTTAGAAACTCTACTGATTGGTTTGCGTGGGCATTAAGTATGATACTCGATACAGCGGGCTAGGTTCTAGGAAGGCAAGTTATTCGGTAAACAGTATGTTTTTATAAAAATTGGTTATGATCTCCAAGGTATTGACACTCTACTTTACTATTCAAACCGTGAATTAAGGAATCTATTGCGCATACATTTCCGCGGATTTACTTCTGGAGTACCTGGTTTGCTACCCGAATCACATGATTGGTGAAGCCATTGACTCAGCCGTTCTGTTGCCACAGACGGTTGTAACGTCCCCGAACGCTTTGACCCTTGGTATTTTAATTCATACATCAATTTAACGTGTCGCCACTAAATTCAATATATAAATGTATTTCTCTAAACTCGAAGCTATACTCTCGATACGGCGGGTTAGCTTCTTGGACGTTAAGGCCATCGATAATGGTTTTGACTTTTTACCAACTAGCAATGCTTTCAAACTGTTTGACGCTTTACTTTTTTTATTCAAACGGTGACATAAGGCATATATTGACAATAATTTTCAGCGAATTTACTCCCGGAATACCTGGTTTGACTCTCGGAATTGCAGGATACGTGAAGTATCAATAGGATTAAGATCATAAATTCATAAACGTACAATCAAATACTTCCAAAGACACTTTTACTGGAAGCAACAATTTTTAACGTTACACATACGAAATTTTGTAGAAAATCGGAAATATCATAGCAGTAAGTTACTGAACGCAGAAAGAAACATCTGCGGAAGGATGCATACGGCACAAAATGAAGGTTAATGAAATTAAGAGAGATCATACAGCAGTGCCGCTTCGTTCTGCCGTACGCTACTACAAGGTCTCGACAGTTGTGTCCCTCAATCAGCGTTGGTATATATACTGAAAATCATATGAAACAACAAAAATGTTACCAAAACATAGGCAAAAACGTACACTCACCTAGTGCCAAAGACGCTATCAGTAAGAAAGGCAATTCTTTAAAGTCAAGATTGAAAATTTAATAGAAAGTTGACAACATCATACCAGTAATTTGCAGTGTGTAAAGACAAATAGGAAACTGCGGTAGAATGCATACGGTACAATAATACGGTAAAAGATATTAACGAAATCCATCCTCTACGCCGAACCGGTCATCCGAACGCAACTACAGGACAGCGCCTGTCGTGTATCGACGGATGCGAAGGTACTCAAAGAGACAATCATATATTACCTCAACGAGTTTAACATAATATTGTCATAAACGTACACTCGGCTAATGCCGAAGGAACTTCTACTAAGGTATACAATTTCTTAAACTAAAAATTGATTATTCTGTAAAATATGGAAAAAATCATATCAGTCCATTGCAGTATATATAAGGAAATGGGAAACTGCAAAGAAATGCAGACGGTACAAGATCAAGGTCAATGAAAATAACAATGGTCGTTCTCTAGTGTCGCTCCGATTTGCCGTACGCAACTACAAAACCTCGCCAGTTGTGTCGCGCCGGCAGCGTAGGTACGCATACAGACAATCATTAAATATGACAACAAATTTAACAAAATATTTCCTTAATGATGGACTCCTTTAGATCCAATGGCACTTTTACAAAAAGTACAATTTTTGAAATAAAAGATTGGAAATTAAAAAAAGAAACCGTGAATATCATAACAGTATACTACGTTATATCGAAATAAATAGAAAACAGCGAAAGAACGCTACGGTAGAATACTAAGGTTACAGAAATTAGCTAGGACCATAGAGTGGTTTCGCTCCGATCCGCCGAAATCAACTGCAAGACTACTTCAGCCGTGTCGATCCGGGAGCGTAAGAACGCATACAGACAATCATATAATACGACAGCAAATTCAACAAGATATTGTCATAAACCTCAGCTTAACTGTTTCAAAAGAAACTTGCACTAAGAAATAAAGTTTTTTAAACTAGGAATTGAAGATTTTGAAAATTCGATGATACTATAACAGTAAATTGCAGCACGTAGAAATAAATAGAAATCTGCGAATGAATTCTCACGGTGCAATATTAAGGATAATGAAACAAGCAATGTCCAAAGGGTATTGTTCCTCCGCTCATCCGAATGCAACTGCAAGACAATTCCAATGGCGCGCACTGGAAGTGTAGGTATGTTCACAGACATATTGTTCCTCCGCTCATCCGAATGCAACTGCAAGACAATTCCAATGGCGCGCACTGGAAGTGTAGGTATGTTCACAGACAATCATATAAAATACGAATAAGATCAACATAATAATGTCATAAATGTAAACTCAACATATTCAAAAGGCACATTTCTAAAGAAATACAATTTTTTCTACTAAATATTAAATGTTCCGAAAAAAATCGGAAATATTATAACCGTAACTTACGGTATATATATATATATATATATATATATATATATATATATATATAAATGGAAGACTGGGAAAGAATGCATATGGTACAGAATCAAGGTTAGAACACTTATCGAAAATCTTGGAGTAGTGTCGCACCGATATACCGAATGCAATTGCAAGACGACTTCATCCGTGACGCTCCGGAAGCGTAGGTACGTGTACAAACAATCATATAAAATTATAACGAGCTTAACAATGTATTGTTATAAGCGGAAACTCAACCAATTCGGAAGAAACCTATACTGAGAAGTATAGCTTCTTAAATTAAAAATTGCAGGCTTTGGGAGAAAATCGAAAATATAACAGTAAATTAGAGTATGTATATATAAATGGAAAACACAAGGAGAAAGGGATACTGGTCCAAATCAAGATTAAAGCAATTAAGGTATATTATCCAACTGTGCCTCTCCGATCTTTCGTACACAACTACAACGTCAATCAGCTCGTATAGAACCGCAGAGCCGATAGGCATACGGTGGCGAGCAGAGTTGCGTCGCAAAGATCTTCTGATACTTGACTCCAAGTTCACTGCAGTCGTGTGGTTCCGATAGCGTAAGCTCGTGTACAGACAATCATATAATACAACAACAAATTCAACAAAATAATGTCACATACGTACCCTCAACAAATTCCAAAGGCACTTTTACTACGGACTACAATTTTATGAACTGAAAATTGAATATTTTGAATAAAATTGAAAATGTAACAGTTAATTATGCTATGTATATATAAATAGAAAACATGGGGAAAGTGCACACGGGACAAAGTCAAGGATGAGGAAATACGATACAGTAGAGTCGCTCCGATCTGCCGAACCCAACTACGAGCCCAATCCAGTCGTGTCGCACTGGAAGCGTTGGTGCCAGCAGAAAGAATCATATGAAAGAACAATAAGTTTAACAAACTATTGGCATGAAAGATGACTCAACGGAGGTAATAGGCACTTTTATTAAGAAATACAATTCATTTTACTATGAAATAAGAAATATGGAAAAAATTGAAAACATCATAGCAGTAAGTTACAGTATGTATAAATAAATGGAAAATTGGGAAGAATTGCATACGGTATGAAATCAAGGTTAATGAAAATAACGAAGATAATCCAGTAGTGCAAGTCCGAACTGCCGTACGTAGATGCCAGACATCGCTAGCGCTGCAATTCTGACAGCGTAGGTACGTATAGAGTCAATCATAGAAACACTAAATTACAGTATTTGTAAATAAATTGAAAACTGCGAAGGAATGCATACGGAAAATATTGTGGTTATGGATATGAACAAAGACAATCCAATAGCGCCGCTCCGTTCTGTCGTACGCAAGTGCAAGGCTTCGCAAGTACTGCGCGTCCTTCGGCGTAGGTTCTCTTGCAGGCAAGATTGTAAAATAAAGAAATGTAAAATAAGAATAAGTTTAACAAAATAATGTCAAAAACGTACACTGAAGCAATTCCAAGGACAGTTTTACAATGAAATACAATCTCTTAAACTAAAAATTGAAAATTTCTAAGAAAATGGAAAATATAATAAAATTAAATAACAGTAAGTATAAATGAATGGAAAACTAGAGAAAAATGCATACGGTACGAAATCTAGGCTGAAGACATTACTGAAGACAATTCAGTACTCCTATCTCACAAACGCAACTACAAGAACACTACAACCGTGACGCCTCGGAAGCGTAGATCCGCATACACAAAACCGTATAAATAATATCTAGCTTAACAAATAACTGACACAAACGTAAGCTCATCTATATCCAAAGACAATTTTACTTTCAAATGTATAAATTAATGGAAGACTGGGAAGGAATGCATGCGGTACAGTAACAAGGTTAGATAAATTATCGAAGATCATGTAGTAGTGTTGCTCCGATCAACCGAACGCAGCTACGAGGCCACTCCTGTCGTGTGGCACAGGAAGCGTAGTTACCTACAAAAAACGTCATATAAAATAACAATAAGATTAACAAGATAACGATATAAACGTACTCTCAACTAATTCCATGGACACTCTTACAAGGAAATACAATCTTTTAAACTAAAAATTTATAATTACACAAAAAATAGAAAACATCATAAGAGTAAATTACAGTATGTATATGTACATGGAAGACTGAAAAAGATGCGTGCTGTACAATATCAAGGTTGGAGAAATTAACGGAGACCATGCAGTAGAGTCGCCCAGACCAGCCGTACGTAGCTACAAACAAGACCTCGCCAGTCGCGACGAAGGACAAAGTCGATGGATAAAGGAATTGATGGAGACCATCCTGCGGTGTCACCCAACCTGCCGTACGCAAAAGCAAAACAGCGCCAGTGTTATCGCTCCGACAGCGTAGGAAAAATGAAAATAAGCTTAACACAATAATGTCATATCGTGCACTCATCTATTTCTGAAGTCACTTTTACTGAAAAAATAATATTGTTTAAAATATAAATTGAAAATTCAGATGGGAATCGAAAATGTGATAACATTAATTTACAGTATGTGTAAATAAATGGGAAAGTTGGATCAAAATGCACACAGCTCAAAATCATCGTTAACAAAATCAACGAAGACAATCCAGTATACCGCTCCGATCTGCCGTTCGCAACTACAAGACCACTGCAGCTGTGTCGCGCCGGAAGCGTAGGTACGTATACAATTAATCATATAATATAACAAGGAATTTAGCATAATATTATGATGTATGTACATACAAATTATTCCAAAGACACGTTTACTAGGGAATACGATATTTCAATCTAAAAATTGAAAATTGTGTAGAAAATCTAAAATATCATAACAGTAAATTACAGTGTGTATAAATAAATGGGGAACTGGAAAGGGGTGCATTCGGCACAATATCAAGGTTAAAGAAGTTAACGTAGATCATGCCCTAGTTTGGGTCGGATCTACCGAACGCAACTACATGATCACCCCAGGCTTATACAGATAATCATAGAAAATAACACTATGTTTAACAAAATAATGCCATAACCGTACACTCAACTTATTCCAAAGATACCTTTCCTAAGAAATACAGCTTTTTATAATAAGAATAGAAACTTGAATTAAATCTAGAATATCAAAACAGAACTGGTAAAAAATGCAGCGGTACAAAATCAAAGTTAATGGAATTGAGGAAGTCCATCCAGTTGTTCCGCTCCGTTCAGCCGTACGCTACTACTGGACCTCGCCAGACGTGTGGCTCTAGCAGCGTAGGTCCGTGTACAGATAATCATATAAAATAATAATAAATTTAACAAAATGATGTCTTGAACGTGCACTGAACTATTGCCAAAGGCACTTGTATTCAGAAATATAATTTCTTCAACTAACAATTGACAATTTCGAAAACAAATTGTAATCACCATAACAGTAAATTGCAGTATTTGTATATAAATATAAAAATGAGAAAGAATTGCATGCGGTTCAAAACCATGTCTTAAGAAATTAACGGTGACCATACAATAGAGTTGCTCGATCAGCCGTACCATCATTCACTGTTCGTTGTTGAACTTTACCCATTCGTAAGAGTCTAACTTTTTACCGTAGGCCATTCCATCCGAGAAGCTAACCCGCTATGTTGAGGGTATTACTTCGTGTTCCGAGAAGCATGTTACATGTCATTTTAGTTACGGGCACCTTCATCTCGTTTATGGATTAGAAGATCGGGAGGCAGACTGATCGTGAACATTACCGCCTCCTTTGAGAGTCGAACGGTCAAGTGAATAACTTCACCTATCCCGTGATTCCGCCAGTCAACCCAGGAGAACCGAGATGTAAGTCCGCTAAACAGTATTCGGAGTAGACACCTTAATTCGTAGTTTGAATATTAACATAGAGCGTTAAACTGTTTGAGAGCGTTGCCAATTGGTATAATGTCAAACGTTTTAGCAACGACCTTACCCTCCGAAAAACTAACCCGCTGCATCGAGAGTATAACTTCGAGATCGGAATTACAAATTAGTTTATATTTTAGTGGCGGGCTCCTTATTTTCAGGTATGAATAAGATGATCGAGCGTCAAACCGTTGGAGAACGTTACCAATTGGTATAGAGCCAAACGTTTCACCGAAGACCTTACACTCCGAAAATCTAGCCCGCTATATCGAGAGTATAGCTGCGTGTTCACAGTAATGAATTAGCATACATTTTAATTACGGTCATCATAACTTCATGTGCGAGTTAGAAGAACGATAGTCAAACCGATCAACAACGTTACCACCCTCCCTGAGAGTCGAACGGCTATGTCAATAGCTTCACCAATTCTGTGATTTCGAGTGTCAATAAAGTTATTCCGGGATTAAATCCGCTGAACAGTATTAATAAGGTACACCAGACGGCACGGTATGAATGTTAACATAGGGAGTCCAGCTGTCGGAGGATATTACCAACTGGAATAAAGTAATTCCTTTTACCCAGTTCCTTACATTGCGAGAGCACAACTCGCTGCATAGATTGTATTCCCTAGTTTTCACGTGATCAATTTATTATACACTTCAGAACACGGATACATTATTTTCGTGCACATATAGGAATAACGAGGGCAAACCGTTCGATAACGTAGGAACCATCTTTCAGAGTGGCACAGCTACGTCTATACCTTCAACTATCCTGTGATACCGATAGTCAAACCAGGCATTCTAGGAGTACATCCGCTGTACAGCATCAGCAATAATGACCTAAATTTTCGGCATGAGAACTAAAATAGGAAGTCAAATGGTCGGAGATCATTACAAATTGTTTTAGAGTCACTCTTTTTACAGACTACGTTACCTTTCAAGAACGAATCCCGCTGCATCGAGAGTATGAGATCGTGGTAAAAGAGACAAATTAGTATACACTTGCGTGACGTGAAGCTTAATTTCATGTTGGAATTAGGAGAAAGAGAATCGAACCGATCGAGCACGATACCCCCATCTTTGGGATCCAAAGGTCAGTTCCAATAGCTTCACCTATCCTTTGATTCTGTGAGCCAAACCGGGAGAGAGTTAGCTAAAAAAGTATTGGCAATAGACGCCATAATTCACGGATTGAATATTAAAGTAGAGCGACAAACGATCGGAGGTCATAACCAATTCGTATAAAATCATTACCTTTACCGAATACCTTACCTTCTGAGAACCCAACTCGCTGTAGCGTGTGTCTTGCTTAATGTTCCCGGATGCAAATTAATAGACGTGTTAGCAGACGGACTGCACATTTTCACGTATGAACGGATTAATCAATAGTCGCACCGTTCGCGAACGATCCCATCTTCTTTGAGAGTCGAACGGCTATGCCAATTGCTTCACATATCCTGTTATTCCATTAGTCAGTCCAGGCATTCCGGGAGTCAATCCGGTGCACACTATAAGCAGTCATCATCTTTATTCACGGTTTGAATACTAAAATACAGAGTCTAGCCATTGTAGAACTCTTCATATAGGTATAATGCCAGAGGTTTTAAGCAATACCTTACCCTATGAGTACTTAATCCACGGTATTCAAATTATTACTACGGGTTCAGAGGAACAAATTAGTAAACATTTTAGTGACGGGCACCTAAATGTCATCTATGAATTAGAAGATTGAGGGACAAACCGTTCGAGATTGTTACAAGCATCTTCCATAGTCGAACGGCTGTGTTAATAGCTGCACCTATACTTGTGGTTCCGAGAGTGGAGCCCGGCATTCCAGCAGTTAATCAGCTGAAGAGTATTGGCATTGGATACCTTAATTCTCGGTCCGTATATTAAATTAGATCTTCAAAGCGTATGAAAGCATTACCAATTGGCATAAACACATACGTTTTACTGAGGACCTGACCTTCCGAAGGACTATCCCGCTGTAAGGAGGGTATATCCACATATTCATAAATGCCAATTAGTATACATTTTAGAGACGGACACCATAATTTCATGAATGAATTTGAAGATCGACGGTCAAATGGCACGAGAACGTTGCCACCTTCTGTTAGAGATGACCAGCTAAGTCAGTAGCTTAAACCGATCCTGCGATTCTGAGTGTGAGACCAGGTATTCGGGAATTATATCAACTGAACAGTATTGGCAATTGACAGGTCAATTCACGGTATGAATATAAAAGTACAGTGTCAAATCGTTGTGCAACGTAAACAATGACAAACTTTTTAAGGACCGCCTTACCTTCCGAAAAGCCTAACCCGCTGTAACAAGAGCATAACTTCGTGTTCAGAGAAAGACATTAGTATTCATTTTAGTTATTGGCATCGTAGGTTCGTGTATGAATTATAAGATGGATAGTCAAGTCGTTCCAAAACGTTACAAACTTGCTTGGCTCTCGGAAACCTAAGACAATGGCTTCCCATATACCCGAGATTCCGAGAGTCACACCTGGCAGAGACTCAATCTGTTCGAGAACATAACCAGTTTGTATTAAGTCATACCTTTTCCACATACACCTTACCATCCTTGAGCATAACCTGCAGTATCGAGTAACATGCTAAGTGCTCACGGAAACAGATCAGTAGGCCTTTTGGAAGACGCAAAGCTTTTTTTCATGTAGGAATAACAAAATCTAGGGTCAAGTCGTTCAAGAGCTATCCCACCTTCTTTGAGAGCCGAACGGCTAAGTGAAAATCTTCACCAATCCAGTGATTCCACGAGTAAAACGAAGTATTTCGGAAGCAAATCCGCAGTACAGTAATGGCAATAGGCACGTTATCTCACGGTATGAATATTATAGTAAGAGTCAAATCGTCGTAGAATACTACCAATTTGCATTAAGTCATTTTCTTACCGAATACCTTACTTTCCGGGAACATTTCCCCAGTAGCCAGGATCTTGCTTCGTGTTGACGGAATGAAATTAGTAGCCATTATAGCAGGGGGACACCTTACTTTCATGTATGAATGGAGATATACAGAGTCAAACAGGCCACCAACGACCCCAGCATCTTTGAGTGCCGAAGTGCGAAGCCTATAGCTGCATTAAGCCTGTGATTCGGAGCGACGGACCAAGCACTCCTGGAGTCAAAGCGCTGTACACTATTATTAATTAACACATTAATTCGCAGTTCGAATATTAATATAGAGCGTCAATCGGCTTGGTAGCGATACCAATTGGTATAAAGTCAATCGTTTCATCCTCTGAGTGGCTAACGCACTGTATCGAGAGTATAACATGGTGATCAGTGATAGAAATTAGTATACAGTCTACCAAGCGAACAAGTTGTTCTCAAGTACGATAAAGAAAGTCGAGGGTCAAACCGTTCGAAAATAGTTACCACCTTCTCTGAGGTTCGAACAGCTAAGTCAATAGCTTCATATATCCTGTGTTTCCATGAGCCAAACCAGGTACTGCGAGCTTAAATCAAGTGAACGCTATTGGCAACTGACTCCTGAGTTGACGGTTTGAACTTTAAAGTATATCGTCATACCGGTTGAGAGCAATACCAATTGCCATAACGTCAAACGTTTTACCGATGGCCTTACCTCCTCCCGAAACTCTCCCGCTGCATCGAGAGTATAACTTCGTGACAGGAGAAACACGGTATATACACCAAAGAGACGGGCGCCATAAATTCAGGCATGAATTAGTAGATCAACCGTCAAACCATTCCAGAGCTTTAGCACGTTCGCAGAGAGTCGAACGACTAAGACAATAGCTTCTGCTATCCTGTGATTCCTAAAGTTGAACCAGGTATTGAGGGAGTAAATCCGCTGAACAATATTGGCAATAGACATCTTAAATGACGGCTTGATATTAAAGTAGATCGTCAAACCTTTTGAGACCATTACCAATTTGTTTAAAGTCAAACGTCTTACACAATGCCTTGCACTCCTAACCCGTTGTTTCGAGAATATAACTTCGTGTACAGAGAAACAATTTATTGTAAATATTAGTGACCGGCACCGTAATGTATTATATAGACGATTGAGTCGCAATCCTATAGAGAACGACAGCACATTCTTTGGGAGTCGATCGGCAAAGTCAATAGCTTCACCTATCCTGTGATTCCGAGTGCCAAACCAGGTAATCCGGGATTAAATCCGCTGTAATGTATCGGCATTAAAGACTCTACTTTCCTCCATAAATATTAAAGTTCAGTGTCACACAGTTGAACAACGTTACTTATTGGGATAGTGTCCAACGTTTCACCAAAGGACGTACCTTCTGAGAAGCTATCCCGCTGTATCGAGAGTATTACTTCGTGGCCAGAGGAGCAAAATAGCATAGATTTTAGGAACGGGCAACACAGTTTTACCTATATACCAGTTGATCTAGAGTCAAACCGTAGGAGAACGTTACCACCTGTCTTGCGAGTCGCACAGCTCAGTCAATAGTTCCACCTACCCTATGATTCCGAGAGTCTAACCACATAATCCGAGGGTAAATGCGCTGAAGAGCATTGCCAATAGATACCTAAATTCGCGGAATGAATACTGAAAGATAGCGTCACACCGTGTGCGAACCTAACTAATTGCTATAAAGTCAAACGTTCTACCGAATGACTTACCCTCCGAGAACCTAACCCGCTGCAGCAAGTGTCTTGCTTAGTTTTCATGGAAACAAATTAGTAGACACTTTAGCAGACGGACATTTTAATTGCATGTATCAATAGGATGGTGGAGGGACAAATCGTTCGGGAACGTTACCCCCTATTTTGGCAATGACATGGCTAAGGCAGAAGCTTCACCGAGCATACCATTCCTAGAGTCAGTTGAGCCATTCCTGGAGAAAATCCGCTGAAACGTATTGGCAATAGACACCTTTGTTTATGGTCGAATATTATAATAATCGTGAAACTGTTTCAGAACGTTACCGGTTGCTATAAAGTCGAACGCTTCACCGAAGGCAATATCCCCCTAGAAAATAACCCGCTGTATTCACAAGAGTATAACTTCGTCCTCAGAGAAAGAAATTTATATTCATTTCATACACGTCACGTTAACATCACGAATGCATTAGAAAACCGTGAGTCATACCGATCGAGAACGTTGCTACCTTCTTTGAGATACGAAGGGGTAAGTGAATAGCTTCACACATCCCGTGATTCTGAGAGTCAAACCAGGAATTCCAGGAGTATATACGCTGGGCAGAATTGGCAATCGAAGCACTATTTCACGGTTTGAATATTAAAGCAGACCGTCAAACCATTGTAAAACGTTACCTATTTGTATAGAGTTAAACACTTTCCTGATAGGCTTTCCTTCGGTGAAAATAACCCGCCGAGTCGAAAGTATACCTTCGCGTTCAGAGTAGCAAACTAGTAAACATTTATGAGACGCGGACCTTAATATCATTAGGAATAAGAAGATCGAGGGTCAAACCTTTCGAGAAAGTTGACAACTTGCCTGAGATTCGAAGGGGTAAGACTATAGCTTCACCTATCCTGTGGTTCAGAGAGACAAATGTGGTACCCGAGCGTAAATCTGCTGAAACGTAATCGTAATAGAAACCTTAATTCACGGTATGAATATTAAAGCAGACCCTCAACACTTTGTAGAAGGGTACCCACTGGTGAAGATGCAAACCATTTACCGAAACTGTTACCTTCTGTGAAGCTCTCCCGCCGGAACCAGAGTACTCGGAGTACATCGTGATCATAGAAAGACATTAGTACATATTTTAGGGATGGGCATCTCAATTTCATGTATGAATTAGAAAATCAGGTGCCAAACTGATCGATTACGTGCCCACCGTCTTTATGATTGGCACAGACAAGTCACAACTTGACCCATACTCTCATGCCCAGAATCCAACAAATTATTATACAGTATAGTGACGTGCACCTTAATTTCATGCATGAGTTAGAAGATCGAGGGTCAAACCGATCGATAACGTTACCACCTTCTTCGTGAAAAGGCACATACAACGTAATAGCTTCACCTATCCTGCGATTCGGAGAGTGACTATGCGTATACCAGCAGTATACCCGCTGAAGACTATTGGCAATGTACACCTTAATTCTCGGCTTTAATGTTAAAGTACAGACTCAAACCGTTTGAGAACGGTAAAAAATGCTGTTGAGTCAAACGATCTACTCTAGCACGTACCTTCCGTGAACCTCGCCCGCTTCATTGGGAATATAAGTTCGTATTCAGAGAAAGAAATTAGTCTTCATTTCAATGAAGGGAGCCATAATTTCGTGCATGAATTGGAAGATCGGTGTGTCAAATCGTTCGGGGACGTTCAATCGTCGTTTGAGTATTGAAAAGTTAAGTCAATAGCTTCACCTTTCCTGTCATTCCGAGAGTCAGACCAAGTATTCCGGGAGTAAATCCGCTGAACAGTATTGGCAATATATAACTTAATTCGCGGAGTGAATATTACAATATAGCGAAACACCTTGTGAGAACGTTACTAATTTCTACAAAGTCAAGCGTATCATCGAATGCCTAACCGTGCGAGAAGCTATCCCGCCGTATCGAGAGTATATATACATGTTTTGGGATACACATTATTAACCATCTTAGTGTCGGGGACCCTAATACTGTTATGAATAAGGAGATCGTGGGTCAAATCATTCGAGGATGTTACTTCAGTCTGTGAGAGGCGAACGGTTATGACAATATCTTCACCTATCCTGTAATTCAGAGAATCAACACGGGAAATCTGAGAGTAAGTTTGCTGAAAGTATTGCCAGTAGACACCTTATTTCGACGCTTGAATAAAAAAGTAGAGCGTAAAACCATTTGAGAGTATTGCCAATTTGTATAAAGTCAAAGACATTACAGATGGCCTTACCTTTCGTGAAGTTAACCCGCTGTATCGAGAGTGTAACTTCGGTTCAGAGAGAGAAATTAGTATTCATTTCAGTGACGGGGACCTTCATTTCATTGTGAATAAGAAGATCCAGCGTCAAACCATTCGTGAAAGGTACCGCCTTCTTTGTGAGTCGAACGGCTAACCCAATAGCTTCACCAATTCAGAGATTCGGATAGTCTATCCAGGTTTTCCTGGAGTAAATCCGAGGAACAGTACTGCCAATAGACACTCTAATTTGAGTAGATAAGTAAAGCGTCAAAGCGTTTGAGACCAACAGTTAAACCTATACCGTTCAGCGCATTTACTCTTGGAGTACCTGAATTGCCTCTCGGAATCAAAGTATAGATGCAGCAACTGACTTAGAAGTGTGACATTCAAGGAAGGTGATAACGTTCTCTAACGGTTTCACAATCGATCTTCTAATTACTACATGAAGATACGGTACGCGATACTGAAATGAATACTAATTTCCTTCTCTGAACACGAAGTTATAATCTCTATGCAGAGGGATAGGTTTTATGAGAGTAAGGTCTTCGGAAACATGCTTGACTTTGTACCAAATGGTAACGTACTCAAACAGTTTGACACTCTACCTTAATATTCATTCCTCGAATTAAGGCGTCCGTAAACAATAGTGTGCAGCGGACTGACTCCCGGCATACCTGGTTTGCCTGTCGGAATAGCAGGATAGGTAAAACCGTTGAATTATCCGTTCGACACAGAAAGAAGATGGTATAGAAAGGTTTGACTCTCGATAAATCTGTTCATACATGAAATTAAGGTGCGCTACTAAGATATGTCAACTTATATGTTGCCATGAACACTAAGCAAGTCACTTTCTACAGCGGGTTGCACAACTCGGGAGTTAAAGCCTTCGGTAAAAAGTTTGATTCCATACGAACAGGTAATTCCCTGCAACGGTTTTACGCCCAACATTAATATTCGAAACGCCAATTAAGTAGTCAACGACTAATGCTGTCCAGCGGATAGACTCCCGGAATTCCTGGTTTGACTCTCCGAAATACACGACTGGTGAAGCTTTTGACTTAACCGTTCGACGCTCAAATATGTGGGTACCGTTCTCAGACGGTTTGACTATCGCTCTCCTATTTCACGTATGGAATTAGGTTGACCATCACTAAAATGAATACAAATTTGCATCATCAAACAGTTATACTGTCGATACGGACGGTTAGGTTCTCGGACGAACAGGTATCCGGTAAGGAGCACGACGTTATAGTAATAGGTAACGTTCACACACGATTTGACGCTCTACTCCAATATATAAACTGCGAATTATGGTATCCGTTGCCATCGTTGTATTGCGTATTTACTAGTGATACACCTGGTGTTACTCTCGGAATCACAGGGGATAGGAAGCTATTTCCTTAGACGTGCGATTCTGAATGGAGGTGGTAACGTTCTGGAACGGTTTGCCTCTCGATAATCTCTTTCATATACCAAAATAAGGTGTACTTCTGCTACAATGTCTACTAATTTGTTTCCGCGAGAGCTGAGCATGAAACTCGATGCAGCGGGTTAGCATCTCGGGCGGTAATGCTTTTTGTAAAATGTTTGACTTCGTTGGAATTCGTAACGTTCTCAAACAGTATGACGCTGCACTTTAATACTCATACCGGGAATTATGGTGTCTATTGCCAGAACACTTCAGCGGACTTTCTCCCGCAATATCTGGTTTGACTCACGTAATCGCAGGATAAGTGAAGCTATTGACTTAGCCGTTCGTCTGTCACAGAGGGCCTTAACGTTCTAGAACGGTATGACCGCCGACCTTCCAATCCATCCGTTCTATTAAGGTGCCCGTCGCTAAAATGGATGCTACTTGGCTACTCTGAAGACGAAGTTATACACTCTATACGGCGTGTTATCTACGCGGATGGTAAGACCTTCGGGAAAACTTTGATCCTATACCAATTCGTAACCTTCTACGACGGTTCAACTTGTGACATTAATATTTATACAGTTAAATTGGGTGCATGATTGCAACACTGCACATCAGATTGACTCCCAGAATAACTGTTTTGACTCTCCGTATCCGAGGATAGGTGAAGCTGCTGGCTTAGCTGTGCGACTATGAAAGACTGTGATAACGTTCACGATTGGCTTGACCCTAGATTTTGTAATTCATACATGATGTTATGGAGCACGTCAATAAAATGTTTACTAATTTGCTTCTCTGGAGCCGAAGTTATACTCTCGATGCAGCAGGTTAATTTCTCGGAAGGTACGGCCGTCTGAAAAAAATTTGACTCTATACCAATACGTAACGTTCACCAACGGTTTGACTCATTACTTTGATAATCATTCCCGGAAATACGGTGCCTAATGACAATTCTTTTCTGCGGATATAATTCCTGGAATACCTGCTTAGACATTCGGAATCACAGGATGAGTGAATCTATTATCCTATCCGTTGGATTTTAAGGAATGTGGTACCTTTCTCGAAATATTCAGCCCTCGATGTTGTATCTCACACAAGATATTGAGGTGCCCGCCAGTAAAATGTATAGCAACTTCTTTCTTTAAACACGAAGTCATATTCCCGATACAGCGAGTTAATCTTTCGGTGAGTATGGCGTACGGTAAAGCGTTTGACATTATACCAATCGGTAACGTTGGGCAAGGGTTAGGTTCTGTACTTTCGTATTCAAACCGAGAATTAAGTTGACCATTGCCAATCGTGTACAGCGGATTGAGTTCCGGAGTTCCTGGTTTGAATGTCGGAAAAACAGTGTAGGAGAAGCTATTGACTTAGACGCTCGACAATCAATGAAGGCGAGATTGTTCCCGAAAGGTTTGACCATCGAAATTCTAATTCATACAAGAATTCACGGTGCAGTCACTAAAACGTGTACTGGCGTGTTTCTCTAAACACGAAGTTATACTCTCCATACGGCGGGATAGCTTCTCGGACGATCTGGTTTTCTGTAAAACGTTTGACATTAAAGCCACTGGTAATGATCTGAAACTGGGTGACGCTGTATTTTAATATCCAAACCATGGAGTAAGGTTTCTGTTTCCAATACCGTTCAGCGGATTTACTACCGGTATTCCTGGTCTGAATCTCGGAATATCAGGATAGGAGATGCTATTGACTTAGCCGTTCGTCTCTCGCAGAAGGTGAGAAGGTTCTCGAGCGGCTTGACACGCGATCTTCTTGTTCATAATGAACTCAATGTGCCCGTAACAAAAATGTTTTCTAATTTCTTCCTCTGAACACGAAGTTATACTCTCGATACAGCGGGTTATCTTTTCGGAGGGTAAGGACTTCGGTAAAACTTTTGACTTTATAGCAATTGGTAACGTTCTGAAGCGGTTTGACCATTTATATATAATATGCAAACCGTGTATTAAGGTGTCTATTACTAAAACTGTTCTCCGTATTTACTCCCGGAAAACCTGGTCTGACTGACGGAATCACAGGGTAGGTGAAGCTATTGACTTGGCTGTCTGGAATATCATAGAAGGTGGTAACTGCCTCGAACTGTTGACTACCGATCTTCTAATTCAAACATGAAGTTCAGGTGTCCGTCACTGCAATAGAGACTAATTTCATTTTGAGAACACGAACTTATACTCTCGATGAGGCCAGTGAGGTTCGCGGAATGTAAGACCTTCGATAAGCCGTTTGACTTCATGCCTGTTGGTAAAGCTCTCGAACGGTTTGACGCCCTACATTAACACTCAAACTGTGAATTAACGTGCCTATCGCCAAAAGTGTCCAGCGGATTTACTCCAGAAATGCTAGGTCTGACTCTCGGAATCTCAGGATAGGTGACACTATTGGCTTAGTTGCGCGACTTTCAAAGAAGTTGGGATCGTTCGCCAACCGATTATACTCTCAAATTTTCCATTCATACGTGAAAAAAGCTGTCCGCCTGCGATTACATTTCCTAGGTCGTTGCGGTGTGCACTGAGCATAACACTCTCTACAGCGGCTTCGGTTCTAGGAAGGTAAGGTGTCTGGTAAGGTGAATGGTGTTATATATATCTATATATATTGGTAACGTTCTCCAGCGGTGTGAGGCTGTACTTCAATATTCATCCAGATGATTGAGGTGCTTATTGCCAATACAGCTCAGCGAACTTACTCCTGGAATACCTGTTTTGTCTCTCGGAATCACAGGATAGGTGAGGCTATTGAATTAACAGTAGGACATTCGAAGAATCTGATAACGTTATCGAGCGGTTTGACACTCGATCTTCTAATTCATACATGAAAAAGTTATCCATCAGCTCAAATGTCTCCAAACTTACTTCTGCGACCACTAAGCATGACATTCGCTATGGCGGGTTCGGTTCTAGGAAGTAAATGTGTCTGGTAAGGAATATTACGTAATATTAATGGGTAACGTTCTTCAGCTGTTTGACGCTGTACATTAATATTCATAAAGTGAGCTGCGGTGTTTATTGCCAATTCTGAGCAGCGAGTTTACTCGTGGAATACCTGATTAGCCTATCGGAACCACAGGATAGCTGTAGCTATTGACATATTTGTGCGACTATCGAAGGATGTGATAACGTTATCGATAAGTTTGACACTCGATCTTTTAATTCATGCATGACATTCAGGTACCCGCCATTAAAATGACTACTAATTTCTTCTGCTGAAGACGATGTTATACACACGATACAGCGGATTATGTTCTCAGATGGCAAGGTACCAGTTAAAGATTACGTCGTTATACATACGTTCTCAAACGGTTTGACGCTCTACTTCAATATTCATACCATGAATTATGTTGTCTATTGCCAATGTTGATCAGCGTATTTACTCCTAGAATAAGTGGACTCACTCCCGCAATCACAGGATATGTGAAACTATTAGCTTAGATGCGCGACTTTCAAAGAAGGTGGGATCTTTGGCCAACCATTTATACTCCCAAATTTTGTACTCATACGGGAAAAAAAGCTGTCCGCCTGCAAATACATCCCCTAGTAGTTGCGGTGAGCACTAAGCATGACACTCTCTTCAGCGGGTTCGGTTCTAGGAGGGAAAGATGTCTGGTAATGTGTATGACGTTATATATATTGGTAACGTTATCCAGCGGTGTGACGCTGTACTTCAGCATTGATCCAGTTGGTTGAGGTGCTTATTGCCAACAAAGCTCAGCTAATCTACTCCTGGAATACCTGATTTGCCACTCGGAATCACAGGATAGCGGCAGCCATTGACTCAGTTGTGTGACCTTCAAAAAAGGTGATAACTTTCCCGATCGGTTTGAAACTCGAACTAGTTATTCATTCATGATACTGAGGGGCCGGCCCCAATATGTATATTAATTTGTATCTCTGATCACGAAGTTATACTCTCGATACATCGGGTTAACTTCTCGGAAGATATGGCATCTGTAAAAAGTTTGAACCTATATCAATGGGGAACGTTCTACAATGATTCGACACTGTACTTTAATACTCGCACAGTGAATTAGGGTTTCTATTGCGAATACTGTTCAGCGCATTTACTCCCGTAATACCTGGTTTTTCTCGCGGAATAGTAGGTAGAGTGGTGCTGATGGTTCAGCTTTATATCCCCCAAAGAACGGGGTAAAGTTCTGGAACGATTTGACCATCGATCATGTAATTCTTACATGAAATTATGGCGCCCATTACTAAAACGCGTACCAATGTGCTTCTCTGAAAATGAAGTTGTACTCTCGGTATAGCGGCATACTTTCTCGGAAGGTAGCTTATTCTGTAAAATAATGACTATATAACAATTGGTGATGATCTCCACCGATTTGATTCTCTACATTAATGCTCATGCTAACAATTCAGGCGGCCATTACCAATTCTGTCCTGCGCATTTACTCCCGGAATGCCTGGTTTGAATCTCGGAATCACAGGATAGATGAAGCTATTAACTTAGCTGTGCGACACGCACAAAAGTTGGAAACGTTCTCGTGCGGTTTGACACTCTATCGTCTGATTCATACATGAAGATATGGTGCCCAACACTGAAATTAATACTAATCTATTTTCTAGACACAAAGATATACTCCTGATATGGCGGGTTAGCTTCTCGGGCGGTATGGTATTAGGTAAAACGATTGATTTCATTAGAATTTGTGACGTTCTGATACGGTATGACACTCAATATTATGATTCAAACCGCGAAGTAAGGTGTATGTTGACAATTCTGTTCAACGGATTTACTCCCGAAATGCCTCGTTTCACTCCCGGAATCGATGGATACGTTATGCTATTGACTTAGCCGCTCGTGACTCACAGACGGTGGCAAAGATGTCGAACGGTTTGACCCACGATCTCCGACATCATACATGAAATTAGGTGCCCGTCATTAAACTGAATACTGATTTCTGCCTCTGATCGTAGATATATACTTTCGATTTAGCGAATGTTGTTCGCGGAACTTAACGCCTTCGGTAGAACGATTGACATTATTCCAATTGGTAACGTTCAGTAACGGTTTGACGCTCTACTTTAATATTCAAGCCGTGAATTAGAGTGTCCATTGACAATACTACTCGGCGGATATACTCCTGGAATACCAGGTTTGAGTGACGGAATCTCAGCTAAAGGTGATGGTACTGACTTATCAGCTCGACGCTCAAAGTAGGTGGTAACATTATGGAATGGTTTGACCATCTATTTTCTAATTCATAAATTTAATTCGAGTTTCCGTATCTAATATGTCCACTAACTTTGGTCTCGGAACACAATGATATTCTCTTGATACAGCAGGATAACTTCTCGAAAGCCAAGGCCATCTTTAAATAGTTTAAGTTTGTATCAGTAGTTAAATTTCTACATGAATTTGACTCTGAACTTTCATATCTATGCCGTGAACTAGGTGGCCGAGAATTAATAGTCTTCGCGGATTTACTCCCGGTATATCTGGTTTGACAATCGGAATCCCTGAATAAGTGAAGCTATTAACTTGACCGTTGTGCCATGGAAGGTAGATATCTTTCTCGAAATGTCTGACACTCGATCTTCTAATTTACATATGAAATTGAGCGTACCGTCTCTAGAATGTAAGGGAATTTGCTTCCTAATACAAGAAGTTATATTCTCGATACAGCCGGTTATGTTCTCGGACGGTAAGGTATTCGGTATTGAGTATCACGTTATACCAATTGGTATCGATCTCAATCGATTTAGCGCTCTACTTTAATATTCATACCGTGAATAAAAATGTATATTGCTAATACTATTCAGCGCATGTACTCCTAAAGTACCTGGTGTGACTATCGGAATTATAGGATAGGTGAAGCTATTTACTTAGCAATGCGAGTCTCAAAGGATATGGTATCGCTCTCGAACAGTTTGACTGTCGATTTTTCTATTGATACAAGAAAATAAGTCGTTCCGTATGTCAAAATGTCAACCAATTTGATTCCTTGAGCACTAAGAATGACATTCCCTACAGAGGGATATGTTTTAGGAAAATAATATGTTCGGTCAAAATAATAACTCTATAGCAAGTGGTATTTTTCTCGGACGGATTAACTTTCTGATGTAATATTCGTAGCATGAATTAAGGTGTCTATTGCCAGTACTGTTCAGCGGACTTACTCCTGAAATTGTACGCTTGACACTAAGAATAACACATATATATGTGATGCTATTGACTAAAGCGTTCGGCTCTCAGGGAATGTGATAACGCTCTGGGGCTGTTCGATACTGGATCTGCTAATTCAGACATAGTATTGAGGTGTTCGTCAGCTAAAATATCTACTAATTTATTTCCCGTAATCCGCAGTAAAACCTACGATACAGCGGGTTATGTTCTCGAAATGTAAGATGTCCGGTATGGAGTATGACGTTATAGCAATGGGTAACGATCTCCAGCGGTTTGACTCTGTCCTTTAATATCCATGCCGTGAATAGATGTGTCTATTTTCAATACCCTTCAGCGGATTAACTGCTGATATTCCAGGTGTAACGATCGGGGTCACAGGATAGGTGAGGCTACCGACTCAACCGTACAATCCCCGAAGATGCTGGTATCGTTCTCCATTGGTTTGACACTGTATCTTCAAATTCATACGTGAAATTAAGGTGCCCGACTCTAATATGTATAATAACTTTCTTCTCTGAACACGAAGACGTACCCTCGATTCAGCGCGTTAGCTTCTCGGAAGTTAAGGGCTTTGTTAAAAAGTTTGACTCTACAAATGTACGTAACGTACTTCCACGGTTTGTCTCTCTACATCATTACTCATGCAGCGAATTGCCGTGCCTATTGCCAAAACTGTACAGCGGATGTTCTACTGGAATACCTTGTCTAACTCTAGGTATCAAGGGACAGATGAAGCTATTGACCAAGCTGCGCAACCTATAGAAATGCTCGACGCATTCTCGAAAAATTTGACTCTCGATCTTGATATTCAAAGAAGGAAATAGCGTGTCCGTCTGCTAGGCTGTCTTCTGATTTTCTTCCGAGGACACTTGGCACGACACTTCGCACAGCGGATTAGGTTCTCGGAAGGTAACGTATTCGGTAAAGAGAATGACATTGTAGGAATTGGTGATGTTCTCAGAAGATTTGACTCCTTACTTTAATATACATGCTTTGAATTAAGGTGTCTGTACCCTACAACATTCAGGGGATTTAGTCCACGAAATACCCTGTGTGGCTCTCGGAATCACAGGATACGCGAAGATATTGCCTTAGCTATGCGACCCACAAAAAGGCGGTAACATTCTGAACCGGTTTGACCCTCGAACTTCTAATTCATACATGAAATTAAGATGGCGTCACTGTAATGTATACTAATGTGTTTTTCTAAGCACAAGGTTCTACTTGCGAATCAAGGGATTCTTTTTTCGGAGGGTAAGGCCATCGGTAAAGCGTTTGACTTTATAATAATTCTTAACGTTTTCAATCGGTTTGTCGATCTATATTAGTATTCAAACCGTGAAATAAGGTGCCGATGACCAATACTGTTCAGTGGATTTACTCCCGAAACACCTGGTTTTGTCTTTCAGAAACACAGGATGAGTGATGCTATTGACTTAGCAGTACGAATATAAAAGAGGTTGCGGACGTCCTCGAACAGTTTGACACTCGATCTTGCAATTCGTACAGGAAGTTAAGGTGCCCATCGCTAAAACGGATATTACTTGGCATCTCTGAACACGAAATTACACTCTCTATGCGGCAGGTTAGTCTCTCTGAAGGTACGGCCGTCGGTAAAAGGTTTGATTCTACACCAAGGCGTAAGATCTTTAACTGTTTGACTCAGTACTTTGATATTCATACACGGAATTACGGTGCCTATTGCCAATACGTTTCAGCGGATATACGCCCAGTATAGTTGCTTTGACTCTCGGTATCAGAAGCTAGTTGACGCTATTGACATAGCAGCTAGAATATAACAGAAGGTGGTAACGGTCACGAAATATTTTACCCACGATCTTCTAATTCATACATGGAATTATGGTGCCTGTCACTAATATGATTGCATATTTCGTTCTCTGAACACGAAGTGATACCCACGATACAGCGGGTTAGTTTTTCGGAAATATGGCCATTGCTAAAGTGTTTGAATTTATAAAAGCAGGTAAAGTTCTCAACAAGTTGCACGCTCTACATTAATATTGAAACCGTGAGTCATGGCGACCATTGCCAATTCTCTTCAGTGTCTTTACTCCAAGTATACCTAGTGTGATTCTCGGAACCACAGGATAGGAGAAGCTATTGTGATATATGTGCGATTTCACGAAGAAGGTAGTAACGTTATCGAACGGTTTAACTCTCGATCATCTCATTCATACATGAAATTAAGGTGCCCCCACTGGAATGTTTACTAATTTGTATCCCTGCATACGAAGTAATACTCTACATACATCGGGTTATGTTCTCGGAGGGTAACGTCATCAATAAAACGTTTGACTATATACCATTTATGACTATAAAGATTAATTTCGGAATGCTCGTTTAGACTTTCAGAATCACAGGACAGGTGTAGCGTGTGATTCAGTAGATCGACACTCGAAGAGGGTGATCACGTTCTCGAACGATTTGAACCAGGACCTACCTAGTTCATACTTGAAATTAGGATGCCCGTCACTAAAATCCATACTAACTCGCTTCTTCGAACACGAAGTTTTAGCCTCGATAACGCGGGACAGATTCACGAAGTTAAAGCCGTGTGTGAAATCTTTGAATCTATACCAATACGTAGCTTCCTACAGCGCTTTGAATCTGTACTTTAATATTTTCAACGTGCAATAGGGTGTATAAGGCTAATACTATACAGCGGATCGACTCCCGGAATACCTCATTTGACTCTCAGAACCTCAAGATATGTGAAGCTATTGATTTTGCAGTTCGTCTCTCATAGAAGGTTGTAACGATCTGGCGTGATTTCACACTCGATCTTCTTATTCATAATGAAATTAGGATCCCCGTCACAAAAAGATTTACTAATGTGTATCCCTAAACACGTAGCTTCACTCGATAGGGCGGGTTAGCTTCTCGGTCGGTAAGCCAGTCGGTAAATGGTTTGACTTTATATCAATTAGTAACGTTCTCAAACGTTTTGATTCTCTATTTTAATATTGAAACCGTGAATTAAGGGATCTATTACCATCTCGGTACAGCGCAATTACTCTCGGAATATGTCGCTTGAGTCTAGGAATCACAGGATGTATGAAGCTATTGATGCAGCTGTTTGAATTGCAAATACTCTTCAGCTGATTTTCTGCCTAACTACCTTGTTTGACTCCCGGATTCGCATGGTACGTGAGGCAATTGACTTAGCCGTTCGACTCTCGAAGACAGTGGCAACGTTCTCGAATGGATTGGTACACAATCTTCTAATACGTACATAAATTGAAGGCCCCCGTCACTGATATGTATACTAATTAGCACTTCTGAACACGAAGTTATACTCCCGATACAGCTGGTAAGTCTTATTGGAAATTATGGCCGTCGGAAAGAAGCGTGTCTTTATACATATTGTTTACGTTACACATCGGCTTGCATCACAACTTTAGTATCCATACCGAGATATGGAGTGTCTATTTCCAATACCGTTCAGATCATTTACTCTAGGAATACCTGGTTTGATTCTCGGAAATATAAGATAGGTGAAGCTTTTGACTTAGACGTTTAACTCTCAAGGAAGATTGTAAGGTTCTCCTACGGTTGGACTTTCGATTTTGCCATGCATACATGAAAATAAAGTGCCCGTCTTATAAAATGTATACTCATTTGTTTCCGTGATTACTATACATGGCTGTCCCTATAGCGGGGTTGGACTACTCGGGAGGTAAGACCTTCGGAAGAATGTTTGGTTCTATACGAATAGGTAATGTTGTACAACGGTTTTACGATCGACGTTAATATACGAATTGTGATTTATGGTATCAATTACCAATACTGTGCATCGGATAGACTCGCTGAGTACCTGGTTTGACTCTCGGAATTTCAGGATATGTGAAGCTGTTTACTTAGCCGTTCTACTCTAACAGAAGGTGGTAACGTTCTCAAACCATTAGACCACCGATCTTGTAATTCATTAATGAAATCAAGGTGCTCATTACTGAAACTAACAGCAATTCGACCCTCTGAACACGATGTAATAGTTTAGTTACAGCGGGATAGTTTTTCAGAGGGTAAGATCATCGGTAATACGTGTGACTTTACAGCCAATGCTATTGTTCTCAATCAAATTGACGTTCTACTTTAATATGCAAACCCTGAATTGAAGTGTCTTCTACCAATACTGTTCAGCGGATTTTCTCCAGGAATAACTCATACGATTCTCGGAATCGCACGGTAGGTGAAGCTATCGGAAGGATAGGTATTGGGTAAATGGAATGACTTCATATCAAATGGTCATATTCTCCAACGGTTGGTCTCTCCACCTTAATATTCATGTTGTGATGTAAGGTGTCTTTTGCCAACACTGTTCAGTGGATTTACTTCCGCATTACCTGATATGGCTCTTCGAATCCCTGGATAGGTGATGCGATTGAGTTAGCCGATCGTAGCACACAGAAGGTGGTAACGTTCTCGAACGGTTCGACTCTCTACCTTCTGATTCCTGTTGGAAGTTAAGGTGACCGTCACTAAAATGTATACCTGTTCCGCCCACTGAACCACATCTTATTCCTTTGATACAATGGGTAAGATATTCTTGGGATAAGATCTTGAGTATACCGTTTGGTTCTATAAAAATTGGTATCGCTGATAAACATCCTGACGTTCAACTTTAATACTCAATCCGTGAACTAAGGTGTTTATTGCCAATTCTGTACTCGGCTATACTCTCGGACTACCAGGTTTGACCCTCAGAATCACAGAATAGGTGAAGCTACTGACCTAGCCGTTCGACTCTCAGAGAGGGTGGTAACGTTCGCAAACGGTTTGACCAGCCACTTTAATATTCTACCGTGAATTATGATGTCTATTGCTATTACAGTCCAGAGCATTTACTCCCGGAATGCCTGGTTTGACTCTCGGAATCATAGGATAAGTGAAGCTATAGACTTAGCCGTTCGACGGCTAAAACGTAAAACGTTTGACGTTACTACAATTGGTAACACTCTCAAACAATTTGACGCTCCACATTAATATTCAAACTGCGAAATAAGGTGTCAACTCCCAATTCTGTTTAGAAGACTTGCTTCTCGGTTATCCTGGGTTGACTCTCGGAATCACGGGATAGGTGAAGTTATTCACTTGGCCGTTCCACTCTCAAAGGGGGCGGTAATGTTCATGATCAGTCTGTGTTCCGATCATCTTATGCATACACGAAATTGAGGTGCTAAAATATCTACTAATTTGCTTCTCGTAACTCGAAGTAATGCCCTGTATGTAGCGGGCTTGCTTCTCGGAAAGAATGGCCTACGGTAAAAGGTTAGACTGTATACGATTGGGTAAAGTTCTACAATGGCTTGGCCTCCTGATATAATATTCGATCAATGAATGATGTACGGCAGATCGCGCAACATTACTGTTTGGTCTCCGTTAATATCTCAATACATGATTTTGAACCGCAAGCAATTCCTTCTCATTTTTATATTTATATACAAATACTGCAATTTACTGTTATGTTCAATACAATTTTTTTCGAAATTCTTAGTTCTATCGTTCTATTGTTAGTTAAAAAAATTGGATACCTGAATACAAGTGTCTTTGGAACTAGTTCAGTGCACGTTTAAGACATTATTTTGTTAAACTTATTGTTATTTTACACGATTGTCTGTTCACGTACCTACGCTTCCGGAGCGACACGAGTGGACGGGAGTTGCAGTTGCCTTCGGTATGTCGGAACAGCACTGCAGGATGGTCTTCGTCAATTTCATTAACTCTGATTTGGTTCCGTATGGATTTCATCCCAGTCTCCCATTTATATATACATCCTGCAATTGTCTCTTCGGATATCTTCTATTTCTTCCGTAATTTGCAGTTCGTAATTTGATTAACTTGTATTTCTCAGTAAAGGTGTCCCTGAAAATAGTTTAGTGTACGATTACAACATTATTTTGATATATTTATGGTTATCGTACATGATTGTCTGTATACGTTCCTACGCTTCCAGAGCGATACGCCTGGATCGGGCAAGTAGTTGCGTACGGTGGATAGACGCGAGACTGCTATATGGTAATGGTTAACTTCTATAGCTCTGATATTGTACTGTTTGCACTCCTTCGCTGTTTCCAATTTATTTCGACGTATTGTAATTTACTTCTATAATATTTTCGGTTCTTTTCAAAATTTCAAATGTTTAACATCAGAAATTGTATTTTATAGGAACAGTGTCCTTGGAAATAGATGAGTGCACGTTTTTGATAATATTTTGTTATACTTACTGTTATTGCATACGTTTACCTGTATGAGCACCTATGCATCCAGAAAGACACGGCTTTAGTGGCTTTGCAGTTGCGTACGGCAGAACGGAGCGACACTACTGGATGGTCTTCGATAATGTTTTTAACCTTGATATTGCACAGTAAGAATTTTTTCCCCGTTTTTCATTTATTTGTACATACCGTAAGTTACTGCAGTAATATTTTCACTTCTCCTATAAAATACAATTTTTGAAATAAAAAATTGGAGGGTTCGAATATAACCGGAAATATCATAACAGTAGATCACAGAATGTAGGAATAAATAGTTAATATCGAAAGAATGCATTCCGCACAATATCAAGGTTAGAGAAATTAACGAAGATAATACCGTAGGGGCGGTCAGATATGCGGAACGCACCAGCAAGACCATAACAGGCTCGTCGCGCCGGAGGCGTATGTACGTATAAAGAGTATTATGTAAAATAAGAATAAGTTTCATCATAATATTGGCATAAACGTACACTCGACTAATTCCAAAGACACTATCACTGATAAATACAATTCTTTAAACCAAAAACTGAAAATTTTGAAAAGAACTGGAGACATCATAACAGTAAATTACAGTATGTAGATAAAAACAGAATACAGAGAAATAATGCACACAGTTCAATGTCAAGGTCAGTGACATTTTCAAAGACCATACAGCACTGTAGCGCCGATATTCCGAACGCAAGTCCAAGAGAACTCCATCCGTGTCGCTCCGGAAGTGTGGGTACGCACACACAAAATCGTTTAAAATATCAATAAATATAGAAAACTGATGACATAAGCGTACACTCAACTGACTCCGAAGACACTATTCATATAATGTACAATGAATGATATTAAAAATTGTGAATTTTTGAAAAATTCGTAAGTATTAAAACAGTAAATGGCAGTATATATAAATAAATGGAAGAATGCGAAAGAATGCATATGTTAGTATATCAACTAGCGAACGCAAGAACGAGACGAATCCAATGCTGTCGCACCGGCAGTGTAGGTACATAAGGAGACAATCATATATAATAACTAAGAATTCAACAACATATGATCAGAAGCGTACCCTCATCAAATTCCAAAGGCACAGTTCATGAAATGTACAATGACTGATATTAGAAATTGGTAATCATGAAAATGTCGAAAGAATCGAAACAGTATATTACTGTGTGTACTAATAAGTTGAAAATAGTGAAAGATAGAAAGGGGTACAATATCAAGGTTAAAGAAATGAACATAGGCCATAGTAAGATCACGCCATCTATGTTGCCCTGGATGCGTAGGTACGTGTACAGACAATCACATAAAATAACAATATTATTAACATGAAAATGTCACAAACGTATGATAAACTAATTCCAAAGGCACTTTTCATGTACGATACAATTTCTGAAATTGAAAATTTGAAATTTAATAATTTCAAAAATAAATATCGTAACAGTAAATTACAGTATGTACACATCAACAGAAAACAGAGAGGGAATGCGAACGGTACAATATCAAGGTCAAAGAAATTAACAAAGACCTAACGGCACTGTGGCTCCGATCTAGCGAACACAACTACAAAGCCAATCCTGCCATGTCGCTCCGCACGCGTAAGCAGTCATATAGACAATCATATAATGTATCAACAACCTTGACAGAAAATTGTCATATATGTACACTCATCTATTTCCATAGACATGCATACTAAGAATTACAAATCCCTAAACTAAAATTTATAATTCTGCCAAATCGAACATACCATAACAGAGAATTACAGCATATAAAATTTAATACTTGACTATGAAATAATTAATATTGTACAATGTTATGGTTAAAAATACATACAAAGGCCATACAGCAGTGATGTACCGATCTAATGACCGCTACTGCAAAACCACAGGAGCCGTGCCGCTCCGGAAAAGCAGATACATATAGAGACAATCCTATAAAATACCCAAGAACTTAATAAAATATTGTCGTAAACGTACACACAAATAACTCCAATGACACTTTTATTAAGAAATGAAATTTTTCTCAATCACAAATCGAAAATTTTGAAAAAAAAAATGGAGAATATCAAAACAGTTAGTTACGGTATGTCGAAATAAATATAAATCTGTGAAAGAATATAAACGATACAATATAGTGTTTAAAGAAATTAACAAAGACCATATAGTAGCGTCGCGCTGATCATGTAAACGCAACTGCAATATAAATCCAGCCGTGTCGTACATGAAGCGTATGTGCCTATTGCGACCATCCTATAAAATAACAATCAATTAACCAAAATATAGTCACAAACAATCATTCCACTAATTCGGTGGCACTTGTCCTAAAAAATGCAATTGCTAAAACAAAAGTTTGAAGTCTTAAAAAAAAATGGTAAATATCATTACTGTAAATTACAGTATGTATAAGAAAGTGGAAAACTGGGTAAAATGACAACGGCACATAATCAAGCTTAAAGAAATATACGAGGGTCTTCCAGTATGCCGCGCCAATCTGCCTTTCGCAACTGCAAGACCACTCCAGTCGTGTCGCACAGGAAGCGTCGGTATGTACACAGACAGTCATATAAAATAACAATAAGTTTAACAGAATAATGTCATAAACGAATACTCGATTAATTCCAAAGACACAATTATTGGGAAATACAATTTCTTAAAATTAAAATTGAAAATTACGAAAAAATATCGAAAATATCATAACAGTAAATTGCAATATCTATAAATAAATAGAAAACTGTGACAGAATGCATATGGTACAAAATCAAGGATAAGGAATTGACTGAAATCACACAGTAATGCCGCTTCGAGCTGCAGTGTACATCTGCAAGACCTCGATATATCTTCATCTAACCTGTGATAGTATGAGTATAAGCAGGCATTCCGGCCGTAAATCCGCTGATCAATATTGGTATCAGACATATTAATTAGCTGGTTGAATATTATAGTAGATCATCAAACTGTTTGGGTGCGTTGCCACTTTGTTAAAAGTCGAACGTTTTTCTGGAGACCTTACACTCCGAAAGCCTAACCAGCTGTATCGATGGTATAACTCCGTGTACAGAGGAACAAATTAGTAGACATTCTAGCGACTCGCACCTTAGTTTCATGTATGAGTAAGGTGATAGTGGGTCAAACCGTTCTAGAGATTTACCACGTTCTCTGATAGTGGGATGTCTAAGACAATAGCTTCTGCTTTCCTGTCATTCCGATAGCTGGACCAGGTATTCGGGTAGTCAATCCTCTGAACAGTATTAGCAATACTAATTTGCAATACTAAGCTCGCCAAGCCGTTTGAGACCGTTACCAATTGGTATAAGGACGAAAATTTTACCGAGGGCATTACTTTCCGGGAAGGATATGCCGCTGTAGGGCGTGTCTTGCATAGTGTTAGTGGAATCAAATTATTAGACATTTGAGCAGATGAACACCATATTTTCGTGTATGTACAGCAAAATCGAGACACAAGCTGATCGAGATCGTTACCACCAGCTTTGAGGGACGCACAGTTACGTCCATAGCAACGCCTATCCTGTGGTTCCGTAATTGAAACGAGGTATCCCAGAAGTAAGTGCGCTGAACAGGATTGGCAAAACGCACCTAAATTCGCGGTGTGAATATTAAAGTGCAATGTCAATCAGTTGTAGAACGTTATATATACGTATAGGGGTCAAACGTTTTACCGAAGGCCTTACCTTCCGAGGACCAAATCCGCTGTATCGAGAGTATAACATCGTGTTGAAGAATGCAGGAAAGTATACATCTTAGTGACGTCACCATTAAATTCATGTATGAAGTAGAAGTTCTAGGGTCAGGACGCTCGAGAACGTTGCACACCTTCTGTAAGAGACGAACGGCTAAGTCAGTAGCTTCACCTATACTGTGATTCAGAGAGCCAAACCAGGTATTCCGCGCGTAAATCCAATGAACAGTGTGGTCAACCGACGCTATAATTCACGGCTTGTGTATTAAAACGGAGCGTCAAGCCGTTCGAGAACGATAGCAATTAGTATAACGTCATTATTCTTACAAATTACCTTACCGTCCGAGGACCGATCGCGCCGTATCGAGTGTCTTGCTTATTGTTCGCAGAAACAAATTAGTCGACATGTTGGCAGACGGACACCACATTTCATGATATAAATATAAAAATCGACAGCAAAGCCGTTGGATAACGACACCGCCATATTTAGACAATAACGGCGATGTGAATGGTTTCACATATCTAGTGATTCCGACTGTCAGGCCAGGTATCCAGTGCGTAAATCTGCAGAACGGTATTAGCAAATAACACCTTATTGGACGGCTTGAATATTAAAGTAGGGTGTCAAGTCGTTTGAGGACGATACCGATTTGTACAAAGTCAAACGTTTACCGGAGGCATTTACGTCCGCGAATCTGAACAGCTCCATCGAGACTGTAACTTCGGGTTCTGAGAATGAAACTAGTATTAATTTCAGTGACGGGCACATTAACTTCATGTACGTAATAGAAGATCGAGAGTCAAACAGCTCGGGAACGTTGCCACCTTCTATTAGACACCAACCGCTGCGCCAATGGCTTCACCTATCCTGTGGCTGGTAAAGTCCAACCAGGTATTCCTGAACTAAGGCCGCCGAACAGTATTGGCAATAGACACCTTAATTCACGGTTTGAATAGTAATGTAGAGCGTCCAACCGTTTCATATCGTTATCAATTTGCGTACAGTCAACGATTTACCAATGGCCTCACATTCCACGAATTTCACCCGCTGCATCGATAGTATTACTTCGAGACCAGCGAAGCACATTAGTATACATAGTATAGACAGGCACCATTGTTCCGTGCATGAATTAGAACTATCTCGGTTCAAACCGTTGAGACCTTTGCCATGTTCGCTGACAGTGGAACGGCTGAGACAATAGCAACTGCTATTCTGTGATTCCGGAAGTAAAACCAGATATTCCGGGAGCACATCCGCAGGACAATATTGGCAATAGACAGCTTATTTCACGGTATGAATATGAAGGTAGAGCGTCCAACAGTTATAGAGCTTTGTCTTTTAATTTAGAGTCAAACTTTTACCGTGGGTGATACATTCCGAGAAGCCCAAACCGCTGCAGCAAGTGTCTTGCTCAGTGTTCAGGGTAGCCAATTAGTAACATTAACTCCGGGAATACATGGTTTGACTCTTAGAATATTTGAATACGTCAAACTATGGTCTGAGCCGTTCGTTTCTAAATGAATGTGGTTACGTTCTCGAACGGTTTGGTCCTCGATCTAATATGCAATACATGAAATTACGGTGCCTGTCACTAAAATTCATACTAACTTGCTTCTCTGAACACGAAGCTACACCCTCTGCAGAGCTGGTTAGCTTCTAGGAAGGTAAGGCCTTCGGTAAACCTTTTGACTCTATACGAATAGGTAAAGTTCTTCAACGGTTTCATGCTCTGCATTATTATTCATTCCGTGAAATAAGCGGTCTATTGCCAATACTGTTCAGCGTATTAGACCAGGATTACCTGGTTTGGCTCTCCGAAGCCCTGGATAGTTGAACGTATTGACATGGTCGTTCGACTCTGACAGAAGGGCGCAACGTTCTCGTGCGGTTTGACCCTCGATCTTCTAGATCATACATGAAGTCATGGTGCCCGTAATTAAAATGTTTTCTAATTTGTTTCTCTTATCACGAAGTCATGCTCTCGATATTGCGGGACACGTTCTCGGAAGGTAACGTATTCTGCAAATAGAATGACTCTATAACTTTTTGTAATGCTCCCCGACGATTTGACTTCCTACACTAATGCTCATGCCGAGAGTTAGGTGTCTATTGCCAATGCTGTGTAGCGAATGTACTCCTAGTGTACGTGGTTTAACTATCGGTATCACCGGGTAGTTGCAGGTATTGACGTAGCTGTGCCACTCTTTATGGTGTGGCGGGACACAGCCCGCAACCCGATCGCCACGCCGCAGCACCTAGGGTAAGGCCATGTGAGGGTCCGGTGGAGTGACGTCGTACTGGTGGGCTGCTACGTCTAGCCCAACCGCACGCTCGCGGAGGACGAGGATTGCATGGACAGTAAGCGGTGAACCAGCACCTGTCCTGGCCCGTGCTCGTCCTCTGGGACTTCAACGCCCACGCCACCGCGTGGGGGTGCCGGAGGACCAACGCGAGAGGCAAGGCGTTACTCGAATGGGCAGCCGGGTTGGATCTGAGGATCCTGAACAGGGGCGGGGCTAGCACGTACGTGAGGCCGGCGAGGGAGTCCGTGGTGGACAACTCCTTCGCCTCGCCGGCCACGCTGAAGAGGCTCACCGCATGGGGAGTGGAAGAGAAGATCGAGTTGCTGAGCGACCATATACCCATCCTCATGCGGTACCGCGCCCCGGGCCCGGCCCGGCGTCGTCGAGAAGAGGTAAGAAGAGGCGGCATCGACTCGGCTCGGAGGTGGCAGCTGCAGCGCATGGACGGGGATGCTGTGCACGCGGCGGACTGGTCCCCAGGCCCGGCGGGTGACGTCGACGCGCAGGTCTCGGAGCTCCAGCGAGCCATGACCGAGGCGTGCGACGTTGCCATGCCACGGGCAACGAAGAAGCCACCGAGGTCGGTGTACTGGTGTAGCGTCGAGCTCACGACTCTCAGGGAAAGGGCAATCGAGCCCGCCGCCGGTACACCCGGGCCAGACGCGGAAGAGCGGCCACGTCATAGGAGGAGTCTGCCCTGCGCAGGGAGTGCAGGCGCACGAACAAGAGCCTGCGCAGGGCGATCAAGAAGGCGAGATCCTCCGAGTGGAAGGCTCTGCTAGAAACGCTGCATCGAGAACCGTGGGGTCGTCCGTATCTCGTCGTGTTAGGCAGAGTGAGGGGGTGGGCTCCGCCGCTTACGGAGAGCATGGAGCCTGCCTTCGCGAAGCGGGCCTTCAACGCCCTACTCCCCGCGTCACCTGGGAAGGTGATGACAGCGGAGGAGGCCCCGACGACGCGATGCGAAGTCGGATGGACAGTTGACCGTGGGGTAACCTCCGAGGAGCTGAGCCAAGCGATACGGGAAATTGGAGCGAGATCCAAGGCGCCGTGACGGGACGGGATCCCTGGACGCGCCTGGGTCCTGGAGTCGAGTGGGGACCCTCTTCGCACTGTGCGTCCGGGAGTGCAAGTTTCGGGAGTGCTACAAGAGGGCCAAGGCGGTGCTACTGCCGGAGGTGGGCAAGTCCCAGTAGTCTCCGGCGGCGCACAGGCCGATCTGCCTGTTCGACGAGGGTGGGAAGCTCTTCGGAAGGGTGGTAGCTAGGGGGCTGAGGGACCACCTGTCGAGAGCTGGTCCGGATCTGGATGACCGACAGTTCGGTTTCCAGCAGGGGCGGTCGTCCGTCGGCGCAGTTCAGGGCGTCAGGTCCGTGTCGTAGACGGTCGTCCATCAGGGCGGGGTGATGTTGGCCGTTAGTTTCGACAACGCCAACGCGTTTAATCCCCTGCCCTGGACTGCCGTCAGGGTGGCGTTGGAGCGGCACGAGGTGCCCCAGTACCTGGCGGCGGTTGTCCGAGACTCCCTGTCCAACAGGCGCTTACAATATCCCGGGAGGGACGGTACTGTGCGCAGAGAGATACGCTGCGGGGTCCCGCAGGGGTCGGTACTGGGTCCGATCCTGTGGAACTTAGCGTTCGATACAGTGCTGCATGGCTCGGTCCCCGACGGGGGTGAGTGTTACTTGCTACGCGGATGACACCCTCGTCACGCCGAGCGGTCGCGAGTGCTGGGAGGACGACCCTGCTCGCCGAACTGGGAGTGGCCACAGTGGTCAAGGCCATAGAACGCTTGGGATTCCGCGTCTCGACGGAGAAGACCCAGGCGATCTGGTTCCTCGGCGGGACGAAGCGGGTAGCACCGTCTGGCAACGTACGACGAGGATCGGTCTACGTGGGTGGAAAGGCAGTCCAGGTCCGGGATACGATGAAGTATCTCGGCCTCCTGCTGGACGGCCGATGGACCTTCGAGGACCACTTCGGGCAGCTAGCCCCTCGCCTCGAACAGACGTGTGTGGCACTGTGCCTGCACCTCCCCAACATCGGAGGGGCGGACGAGAGAGTGCGCCGCCTGTACTCCGGGGTCATCCGATCGATGGCCTTGTACGATCCACGGTATGGGCGCGGAACTGATGTCCAGCCGCAAAAGCTGTGCCAGAATCGCTAGCGTCTGACGCAGACTGACCATCAGTGTGGTGATGGGGTATCGCACCGTCTCACACGAGGCCGTCACCGCCCTGGTGGCGGGCCTCCTGCCGCTGGATCTGCTGGCGGGAATGGAGGCCTGAACTTACGACATCGTGCGTCGTCGACCGAGCGGGCTCCCGAGTCTAGGACCGGTGGAAGCGGATAACGTCACGACGGATATCCGACGGGCCGGTTTGGAAGATTGGAGACGGAGGCAAAGCCGTCAGGCGAGCCTCCGCCATAGGACCGTCGGAGCCATCGTCCCGGTCCTAGACGCCTGGATGAAGAGTGGGGGCAGGCGGACATTCCGCCTAGCGCAGGTGCTCTCCGGACACCGGTGGTCCGGATAGTATCTCAAAAAGGTCGGGCGAGAGGTTACGCCAGGGTGTTGATTCTGCGACGCGGAGGTGGACTCCGCGCAGCACACCCTGGAGGACTGTCCGGCCTAGACAGTTGAAAAACGGGCACTGCAGAGTGTTGTATGGTGGGACCACTCGCCCTTCGCCATTGTGCTTAACATGGTGGAGCCCGAGAGGAATTGTCGAGCTGAGGCCTCCTTCTGCAAGCAGGTGATGCTGCAGAAGGACGCAGCGGAGCGTGGCCGGGCAGGAGGAGCCCAGGCCCGCTCTGGCTCCGGAAGGCGGTTCCGGCGAGCGCGACGCAGTCTCGCCTGAGCGCGCCCGGACGTTAGTCCCACGTGGTCGGATAACGTCAGGGGAAGAGCCCCTGCCGGTCGAGGCTGTCCCTGGCCTTTGCATTCCCGTCGCCAATGGGGATCGCTGGGTGGTTGGTTGAGGGACCGACCTCTCCGGGATCGCGGTCCAAGGTGGTGTCGGTGTCGCAGTGTGGTCCACGCGGCACTGCCGAAGAGCCAAGAGCTAGAAACGCAACGCGCGAAGATGATCTCAGCAACGTGAGCGGTGGGGGAGTGCCGGACGGCTTCCGTGCCTGACGCTTGAATTCCCGGCGCTCCTCTTAGCGGAGACGGCGGACCACCGCGGGGTTTAGTCGGAACGAATCCGACAGACCCCCGGCCCCTCCCCCAGGGGGCCGGGACATCTTCTGAAGATTCCCCCGCATCAAAAAACAAAAAAAAGCTGTGCCGCTCTCGAAGAAGGTGGCTATGTTCCCGAATGGCATGCCCTCGATATTCCTATATATGCATGAAGGTAATGTATCTGACTGCTAAAGTGTATAATAATTTGAAAACGTGAAAACTAAGGAACACAATCGCTGCAACGGATTGCGTTCTCGGAAGGTAACGTATTTGGTGAAAGAAATGGCTTAATACGAATTGTTAATTTTAACTGACAGTACGATTCTATACTTTAATATTCATACACTGAATTAAGGTGTCTATTGCAAAAATTTTGTTCATCTCCTTTTCCCCAGGAATACCTTCTTTGACTCGCGGTGTCACAGGATAGGTGAAGCTATTGACATAGCTCTGTCCGACACTTAAGGCAGGTGGTAAAGTTCTCCATGGGTTTGACTCTGGATTTTCATATTGATCCATGAAATATAGGAGCCCCGAAATAAAATGTGTACTAATTTGTATCTGTGAGCACGAAGTTACACTCGCTATATTGCGAGCTACGTTCGCCGAAATTAAGGTTTTCGGTAATACGTTTTACTATATACGACCTGGAAAGGTAGTCGAACGGATTTTCTCTACTTTCATAACATTACCATGAAGTAATGCGACTATTGTCAATACTGTTCAGCAAATTTACACCGGGAATAACTTGAGCAGCTCTCGGAATCACAGAATACGTCATGATATTGACTTAGCTATGCGACTTGCAAACCGTTGTTGAATGGCATTACTCTCGATTTTCTTATTCGTACCTGAAATTTAGGTGCATGTCGCGAAAATGAAAAGTAATGTGCTTCTCTGAGCACAAAGTTGTTGTACTCTCTATATGGCTCTCTCAATATTCATACCGTGAATTAAGATGTCCGTTTCCAGTAGTATTCAACGGAATGACTCCAGGAATACCTTGTTTGACCTTCGGAATGACAGGAGAGGTGCAGGTATTGATCTAGAACTTCTGCTCTCGAAGAAGGTGATAACGTTGTAGAACGATTTGACGGTCGCTCTTATAATACGTGCATGGAATTAAGGTGTACATCACTACAATGCGTATTAATGTGTTCCCTTGGGCACGTCATTATTATATCGATACAGCGAGTTTTGTTCTTGGAATGTAAGTCATTCGTTAAAAGGCATGCTTCTATACGAATTGAAACTGATCTCCGACAGATTCAATTTCGACTTTAATGTTCAAACCGTGAATTATGGTGTCTATTGCTAATACTCTTCAGCGGATTTACCCCGTGTAGCAGATTTGTCTATCGTAACCACAGGATAGCTAATGCTATTGACTTATCTGATCGACTAGCGAAGACGGTGGTATCGTTCTGTAACGGACTGACCCTCGATCTTCTACTTCATACATGGAATTAAGGCGCCCGTCACTAAAATGTATACTATTGTGCTTCTCTAAACACGAGGCTATACTCTCGATGAGGAAGGCGCGGATCGCGGAAGGTGAGACCTTCGGTAAGAAGTTTGAATCTGTACCAATAGATATCATTCTACAACGGTTTGACGGTGTACTTTAATATTTGTACCGTGAAACAGCGTGTCTAATGCCAATATTGTAGAGCAGCTTTTCTCCTCGAATACCTCATTTGACGATCGGAAATCATAAGATAGGTGACGCTACTGACGTAGACGATCGATTATCAAAGGAGGTGATAAAGATCGCAAACGGATTGACTCCCGATCATATAATTCATATATGAAGTTAAAGTGCCCGTCATTAAAATCTCTTGCAACTTTATCCACTATACACGATGGTATACTATCGATACAGCGGGTTAGCATCTCGGATGGTAAGGCCTTCGGCAAAAAGTTTGACTCTATATAAATAGGTAACGATCTACAACGGTATGACGGTCTGCTTCAATATTCATACCGTGTATTAATTTGTCCATTGCCAACGCTGTTCAGCAGATTTCCTCCCGGAATACCCGGGTGGACTATCGGAAACGCAGGACAGGTGTAGCTATTAATATAGCCGTTTGTCTCTTACAGAAGGTGGCAACATTCTTTAGCGTATAGACCCTCGATTTTCCTATTCATACACGCGATCACGGTGTCCGTCACTAAAATACATACTAATTTGTATCTCTGAACTAGTAGTTATCCTATCGATACAACGGGTTAAGTTAGCGATGAATAAATGCCCTCTGTGGACAGCTTCACTCTCTACGTATTGGTAAACTTCTACTACTGTTTGACTCTGTACATTGCCAGTACTATTGCGAATACTGTTCAGCGGATTTACGTCCGGAATACCTGACTTGACACTCGAAATCGCAGGATGGGTGTAGTTATTGACTTAGCCGTTTGAATTTCAAAGATGGTGGTAGCGGTCTCGAACGGTATGATTCTCGAGTTTTCTATTCATGCATGCAATTAACGTGCTCGACACTAACATGGATACGAGTTAGTGTCTCTGGAACACGGTGTAATACTCCCGATGTAGCGAGTTAGTTTTTCGGAGCGAAACGCATTCTGTAATAAGTCTGACCCTACACATATAGGTAATGCTCTACGACGGCTTGGCGGCCTGCTTTTAATATTCGAACGGTGAACTAAGCTGTCTATTTACCATACTGTTTAACGGATTTACTTCCGGAATACCTGGCTTGCCGCCCCGATTCACAGGATAGGTGAAGCTATTGACTTTTCCGTTCGTCTCTGAAATAAGATGGTAACGTTCTCGAAAGGTGTGACGTTCGGCCTTCTAATGCACACATGAAGTTAAGGTACCCGTCACTGAAATGGAGACTCATTTCTATATCTGAACATGAACTGTAATGTACTGTTATGATATTTTCGATTTTTTTCAAAATTTCAAGTTTTTAATTTCTGAAATTGAATCGTTCATGGAAAGTGCCTTTGGAATTAGTTAACCATACGATTGTGACAATATTTTGTTATAGTACCTGTTATATTATATGATTGTCTCCATATGTACCTTCTCTGCCGGCACGATACCACTGGAGTCGTCTTGTGGTTGCGTTCGGTAGATGGGAACGACACAACTTGATGGTCGTCGGAAATTGCTATTGTTTGATATTGTACCATATGCATCTTTTCCCAGTTTTCTATTTATTTATAGATACTGTAATTTATTGTTGTTATATTTTCGTTCCTCTTCGAAATTTTCAAATTTTACGTAAACAAAATTGTATTTCTTAGTAAAAGTGCCATTGAAATTTGTTGAGCGTACGCGTTTATGGCATTATCTTGTTAAAAATACTGATATATGATATGATTGTCTATATAAGTACATACGCTGTCGGAGCTACACGACTGGCCGGAGCATGTAGTTGCGTTTTGGACATTGGAGGGATACTACTGTATATTAATAACCTACGTTAATTTCTTTAACCCTGCTTTTGTACCGTATGCATTTTTCCCCAATTCTACCATTTATTTTCACATACTGTAATTTAGTGTACTAATACTTTCAATTTTTTTCAAAATTTTCGTTTCTTATTTGAAGAAATTGTATGACATAATGAAAGTGTGTTTGCAATTCGTAGAGTTTACGTTTATGATATTATTTCGTTACCCCCATTGATACTTCATATGATTGGCTGTATGAGCACGTACGCTTCCAGACCGACATTGCTGGAGTGGTATTGTAGTTGCGTGCTATAGATCGGGGCGGCATATTGCATTGTCATTGTTTATTACTTTATCAATAAGATTGTTCTGTAAGCATTCTTTCGCAGTTTTCTGCTTAATACTACACACCGTTATTTACGGCATTGATATTTTAGATTTCACATAAAATTCCAATTGGTAATTTCAAAAATTGCATTTCTTAGTAAAAGTGTCTATGGAAATAGTTGAGTGTACGTTTATGACATTATTTAGTTAGACTTACAGTTGTCTTATACGATTGTCTATATACGTACCTACGCTTCCTGTGCGACAAGACTAGAGCGGTGTTGCAGTTGCGATAGCCACATCGGCGCGGCATACTGGAAGGCCCTCATTTATTGCGTTAAACTTGATGATCTACCGTAGTCATTTTCCCCAGTTATCCACTTTCTTATACTTACTGTAACTTACAGCTATGATATTTCCAATTTCTTTTCAAAACTTCAACCTTTTTGTTTTAATAATTGCATTTACTAGGGCAAATGCGATAGAATTAGTAGAGTGATCGATAATGACAATATTTTGTTAAATTCATTGTTATCTTATAGGTTTGTCTCTATATGTACTTACGCTGCCGGAATAACACGCCTGGACTGGTCTTGCAGTTTCATATGGCCGATCGGATCGACATTACTGCATGATCATCGTTAATTTCATGAACCTTGATATTGTACCGTGTGCGTTTTTGCCCAGTCATCCATTTAGTTATGCATACTTTCATTTAGTGAATGATATTTTCGATTTTTATCAAAATTTTCAATTTTTAGTACAAGAAATTGTATTCATTAGCAGATGTGTCTACGAAATTATTTGTGCGTACGCTTATAACAATATTATGTTAAATTCTTTGTTATTTTGAATTATTGATGTTATACGTTCCTACGCTGCCAGAGAGACACGACTAGCGAAGTCTATTAGTTTCGTGCGACAGATCGGTCGGGATTACTGGATGACCTTTGTTAATTTCTTTATCCATAATATTGTACCGTATGCATTCTCACGCAGCTTTCTTTTATTTTACATGCTGTAATTTACAGTTATGATATATTCGATGCTTTTTTAGAATTCCGTAATCTTTGTATAAAGAATTGTACTTTTTAGTAAAAGTGTCTTTGAATTAGTTGTGTGTACGTTTATAACCATATCTTGTATTATTTGCTGTTACATTGTGTGAATGTTTCTATATGTGCCTTCGCTGCCGGAGCGACAGGACTGGATTGGTCTTGTTCTTGCGTTCGCTAGGTCTGAGCAACAACTGCTGTATGGCCTACGTTAATTTCTTTAACTTTGATATACTACCGTATGCATTCCTTCGCATACTTCCATTTATTTATATATACTGTAATTTACTGGTTTAATACATACGAATTTTTCCAAAATTCCCAATTTTTGATATCAATCATTGTACGTTTTATGAAAAGTGACTTCGGAATCAGTTGAGTGTACGTTTATGTCATCCGTTTTCCATATTGTTGATATTTTAACGATTTTGCGTGTACGTACCTACGCTTCCGGAGCGACACGGGTGGAGTTCTCTTGCAGTTGCGGAATATCGGAGCGACAATTCTGTATGGGCTATGATAATTTCTTTGACCTTGATATTGTACCGTGTACATTATTACTCTGTATTCTGTTTATATCTACATACTATAATTTGCTGTTATGGTATCTCCAGTTCATTTCAAAATTTTCAATTTTTGGTTTAAAAAATTGTATTTATCAGTGATAGTATCTTTGGAATTAGTCGATTGTACGTTTATGCCAATATTATGATGAAACTTATTTTCATTTTACATAATTGTCTTTATACGTACATACGCTTCCGGGCGACACGCCTGTTATGGCCTTAGAGTTGCGTTCGGTATATCGGACCGACACTACGGTATTATCTTCGTTAACTTCTCTTTCCTTGATATTGTGCCGAATACATTCTTTCGATATTCAATATTTTTTTCTACATTCTGTGATCTACTGTTATGGTATTTCCGATTTTATTCAAACCCTCCAAGTCTTTATCTCAGAAATTGTATTTTTTAGGAGCAGTGGAAACATCATAGGCAGTAATACACAGTATGTACAAATAAATGAAAAACTGGGAGAAAATTCTTACTGTACAATATGATGGTTAGAAACATTATCGAAGACCATTCAGTTGGCTCGCTCCGTTCTGTCGTACGCAAGTACAAGACCTCGCCAATCGTCTCGCGCAGACAGCGTAGGTACATACACACACAATCATAAAAAATAACAATTAGTTGAACATACGGTTGGACTGAACTAATTCCAAAGGCACTTTTCCTAAGATGTACATTTTTCTCAGATAAAGATTGAAAATTTTGAAGAAAAATCGAAAATATCATAACAGTAAATTGCAGAATGCATAAATAAATGGAAAATTGAGCATAAATTCGTACGGTACAAAATGAAGGATATAGAAATAATTGGAGACCAATCAGTAGTGCCGATCCGTTCTGCCGTACCAAACTACAATACCTCGCTAGTCGTGTTGCAGCGATATCGTATGTTCGTATACAGACAATCATATAAAATGTCAATGAATCTAACAAAATATCGTCATATACGTAAACACAACTAATTCCAAAGTCACTTATGCCAAGGAATAAAATTTTTTATAATAATGACTGACAATATAAAATTTAAAAAAGAATCGGGAATATCGTAACAGTAAATAACGTTATTTTTACATAAGTAAAAAACTGCAAGAGAATAAAACGGTTTAAAATAATGGTTAAGAAATTATCGGAAACCATCCAGTAGTGCCGGTTCCATCCGTGGTACGTAATTACAAGAAGCAATTACGTCAGTCGTGTTACTCCGACAGCGAAGGTACGTATAGAAACAGTCAGATGAAATAACAATAAGATTAAAAAATTATCGACATGTTCGTACACTCAACTAATTCCAAAGGCACTTTTCAAGTTCGATACATTTTCTGAGATTAAAAACATGTAATTTTGCAGAAAGTCTGAAGTATCACAAGAGTATATTACATTATATACACATCAACAGAAAACAGAGACAGAGTGCAAACGGTACAATACCAAGGTCAAAGAAATTAACAATGACCTAGCAGCACTGTCGCTCCGATCTAGCGAATGCAACTACAAAACTAATCCAGCCATGTCGCACCGTACTCGTAGGTAAGCATATAGACAATCATATAATCTAACAACAAGCTTGACATAAAATTTTCGTATATGTACACTCAACTATTTCCAAAGGCACGTTTACTACGAACTACAAATCTCTAAAAAAAAATTTATAATTATGACAAATGGAACATACCATAGCACTGAATTGGGGCATACGAAATTTAATACATGACTACGAAATAACTAATATTGTACAATATAAAGGTTAAAATTATGTACAAAGAATATACAGCAGTGACGCACCGATCTCAAGAACGCTACTACAATACTACAGCAGCCGTGCCGCTCCGGAAAAGCAGATCCGGAAGAATACCAAAGACACTTTTACTAAGAAATACAATTCTTTAAAATAAAGGTTTGTTATTTCGAAGAAAATAGAAAATTTCATAACAGCAAACTACAGAGCGTAGAAATAAATGGAAAACGTAAGAAAAAATGGATAGGGTTCAAAGCCATTGTTACACGAAAGTCGAAGACCATCCAGTATGCCGCTCCGATCTGCCGTACGCAACTACAAAGCCGTTACAGATGTGTCGTTCCTGTTGCGTAGAGGAGCATTTAGGAATCAGTATAAAATAACAGTAAGTATAGCAAAGTATTACAATAACCGTACACTTAACTAATTCCAAAGATACGATTAATAAGAAGTACAATTTTTTAAAGTAAAAATTGGAAACATCGGAGGAAATTAAGGACATCGTAAGAGTAAATTACGGTATTCCTATATAAACAGAGAATTGCGAAAGAGGGAATGCGGTACAATATTGTGGTAAAACGAATAAACGATGACCACAGAGTATGCCGCTCCGATATCCTAAACGCAACTACATAACCACTCCAGCCGTGACGCCTCGGACGCGTATATCCGCATACACACAACCGTATAAAAAATAAATAGCTTGACAAAATACTGTCGTAAATGTAAACCCAACTTTATCCAAGGACACTTTTACTATGAAATGTATAATTAAATGGAAGGCAGGGAAGGAATGCATGCTGTACAGTATCATGGTTAGATAAGTTATCGAAGATCATGCAGTAGTGTCGCTCGGATCTACCGAACGCAGCTACGAGGCCTCTCCAGTTGTGTCGCACAGGAAGCGTAGGTACCTACAAAAACAATCATATAAAATAACAATAAGATAACGTCATAAACGTGCACTCAACTAATTCCAAGGATACTCTTCCAAGAAAATACTATCTTTTCTAATAAAAATTGATATTTACGCAAAAAATAGAAAATATCATATGAGTAAATTACAGTATATATAAGTAAATGGAGAACTGGAAAAAGATGCGTGCGGTATCATAATAGGTTGGGGAAAAAGAAATCCATTATTTTTACGTGAACTTCAAGACTTTATTTAACATGTTTTGCATTGTCCGATTTAGGTCAAATATGCACCATTTTGTTCTATAATTTGTTGCCATTTTAATGGTAGCTTCATTATGCCTCTCTCATAAAAGTCTTGGTCCTTATTAGCGAAAAACTCCAGCAATTGATTTTCACACTCTTCCATTGATGCCAATTTCTTATCACTAAAAAAGTTTTGCAATGCAAGAAAAAGATGGTAATCGCTTGGTGCGAGGTCCGGACTGTATGGTGGATGCATCAAAACTTCCCAACCAAGCTCCCGGAGTTTCTGACGAGTCACTATAGAAGTGTGTGGCCTGGCGTTGTCCTGATGGAACACGACACCTCTTCTGTTGGCCAATTCTGGCCGTTTCTGGTCAATTGCTCGCTTCAGACGGTCCAGTTGTTGACAATAGATGTCTGAATTTAATGTTTGGCCATATGGAAGCAACTCGTAATAAATGATTCCTTTCCAATCCCACCAAACGCAAAGCAGAACCTTCCTGGCCGTTAGTCCCGGTTTGGCCACCGTCTGAGCTGCTTCACCGCGCTGTGACCACGATCGCTTTCGCATAATGTTGTCGTATGTGACCCATTTCTCATCCCCAGTCACCATCCGTTTAAGAAATGGGTTGATTTCATTACGTTTGGCCAAGGCTTCGCAGAAGGAAATTCGATCCATCATGTTTTTTGGTGTTAATTGGTGTGGCACCCAAACATCAAGCTTTTTTTAAACCCAGCTTTGTGCAAATGGTTTAAAACTGTTTTGTGGTCGATCTTTAACTCCTGGGCGATGCTACGACTACTAACATGCCGGTCCACTTCGATGATTTCAGTGACTTTCTCGACATTTTCGACGACGGGCCTGCCTGTGCGAGGGGCATCCTTAACGTCAAAAATACCCGAACGGTATCGACGAAACCAAAATTGCGCGTAATTAGCTGTTACAGTATCGGGACCATAAACACTATTCACATTTTCAGCCGCCTGACTTGCATTTTCGCCCTTATCAAAGAAAAACTGTAAAATGTACCGAATTTTCTCTTTGTTGACTTCCATCTTTAACGCCGTGTAACTCAGAACTGAATGGACAAAACAAAAAACTGCAAACGAATTCTTTTAGTGCGAACTATTACCTTGACAACGAGCATAAATTTGAAATTGTTTGATCGATAATTTACGAGATATCGATCACTACAGCCATCTACCGAAAAAATAATGGATTTCTTTTTCCCCAACCTAATATAATATCATGGTTGGAGAAATTAACGAAGACCATGCAGTAGAGACGCCCAAACCAGCCGTACGTGGCTACAAACAGGACCTCGCCAGTCGTGTCGAAGGATAAAGTCGATGGATAAAGGAATAGATGGAGACCATCCTGTAGTGTCGCCCGATATGCCGTACGCAAATACAAGACAGCGCCAGTGGTATAGCTCCGACAGCGTAGGAACGTATACAGACTATGATATGAAATGAAAATAAGCTTAACACAATAATGTCATAACGTGCACTCATCCAATTATCAAGTCACTTTTGCTGAAAAAATACGATTCCTTAATATAATTTTCATATAATTTGAAAATTTAGATGAAAATCGAAAATGTCATAACATTAAATTTCAATATGTGTAAATAAATGGGAAAATTGGGACAAAATGCACACGGCTCAAAATCATCGTTAACGAAATCAACGAAGACCAACCAATATACCGCTCCGATCTGCCGTACGCAAGTACAGGACCAATGCAGCTGTGTCGCTCTGGAAGCGCAGGTCTGTATGCAGACAATCAATAAAATAACAATGAGTTTAACAAATTGATGTCATGAACGTGCACTGAACCATTTCCAAAGATACTTGTATTCAGGAACAAAATTTATTCAACTAACAATTGACAACTTCGAGAAAAATTGTAATTACCATAACAGAAAGTTTCAGTACTAGTATATAAATATAAAAATGAGAAAGAATTGCATGCAGCTCAAAATCGTGTCTTTAGAAATTAACTGTGACCATACAGTAGTGTTGTCGATATGCCGTACCATCATTCACTGTTCGTTGTAGAACTTTACTTATTCATATACAGTCAAACACTTTACCGAAGACCTTACCTTGCATGAAGCTTATTCGCTATATTGGGAGTTTGACTTCGTGTTCAGAGAAGCAAGTTAGTATACATTTTAGAGACGGGCAACTTATTGTCATGTATCAATTTCAAGATCCAGGATCAAACCGTTTGACAGCGTGACCACCTTCGTTGATATTTGAACAGCTAACACAATTGCTTCTTTGGGAGTCGAATTGCTTAGTCAATAGGATCACCTATCCTACATCTCCGAGAGTCAAACCATGTATTCCGGGAGTAAATACGCTAAACAGTATTGGTAAGAGACACCTTAATTCATGGTATGAATATTAGAGTTGACTGCCATACCGTTGTAGAACGATACCTAATACTATACAGTCAATCTGTATCCCGGAGTGTTAAGGTGCCCGTCACTAAAATGTCTACTAATTTGTATCGCTCAGCACGTAGTTATTCCCACGATGCAGCAGACTATGTGCTCTGAAGGTAAGGTATCATGTTAATAGTATGCCGTTATTCCAATTTGTCACGTTCTCAAACGGTTTTAAGTTCTAATTTAATATTCAAACCGTGAATTAAGGAGTCTATTATAAATACCGTTCATCGGATTTACTCCTGGAATACTAGGTTTCATTCTCGGAGTCACGGGATAGCTGAAGCTACAATCCTGCTCGTTCGACTGTCAATGAACCCGTTGTTTTAGCAGTTCAAATCTCAATGAAGGTGGCCACGTTCTCGATCGTCTGACCCCGGATCTTCGAATTCACACATGATACTAAGGTGCTCGTCACTAAAATGAAGACGAACTTGCTTCTCTGAACACGACGTTATACTTCCAATACGGTGGGTTATCTGCCCCAAAGGTATGGCTTTCGGTAAAATGATAGACACTATACAAACAGGTAATGCTCTACAGCAGTTTGATGGTCGACTTTAATATTCATATCGTGAATTAAGGTGTCTGCCACCAATATTGTACAGCGGATTGACTTCCAGAATACCTGATTTGACTATTACTGACACAGGATAGGTGAAGCAATTGTCTTAGCGTTTCGACAGCCAATGAATGTGGAACCTTTCTCTAACGGTTTGACTCTCGATTTTGATATTTATACATGAAAATATGGTGTCTGTCTGCTAACATGTCTACCAATTTGATTCCGTGAGCACTAAGTATGATACTCGCTACATCGGGTTAGGTGCTTGGAAGGTGAGGCCTTCGGTAAAAGGTTTGCGCTTCATGCGAATTGGTAACGCTCTCAAACGATTTGACGCTCTACTTTAATATTGAAATCGTGGCATAAATGTGCATTTCCAATTCTCTTCAGCGGACATACTCCAGGAATACCTGGACTGACTCTCGGAATCCCAGGATACCTTAAGCTATTGACATTGCCGATCGACTCTCAAAGAATGTGGTAACGTTCTGGAAAGTTTTGATCCTCGATCTTCTATGTCATACACGAAATTATGGTGCCAGTCGCTAAACTGCAAACTTATGTGTTTCTCTGAACAAGAAGTTACACTCTATACGGCGGGTTATCTTCTCGGAAGATAAGGTATTCCGAAGGGAGTCAGACGTTATACCAATTGGTAACGGTTTTCAGTGGTTTCACTCTGCAATTTATTATTCATACCGTGAATTAAGGGGTCCATTGCCATTACTCTTCAGTGCATTTATTTCCGGAAAATATCGTTTCACTTTCGGACTCACAGGAGATATGAAGATATTGACTTGCCCATTCGAGTCTCGAAGAATGTGGCAACGGTCTAGAATGGTTTGGCCCACGATCGCCTGATTCATGAATGAAATTAATGTGCCCGTCACAGAATATGAAGACAAATTTCTCTCTCTGGACACGAAGTTATACTCTCGAATCGGCGGAGTAGCTTCTCCGAAAGTAAGGCCATCGGTAGTGTGTTTGACTTCATAGCAATTGGCAATGATCTCAAACGGTTTGACGCTTTACATTACAATTCAAACCGTGACTTGCGGTGTCCATTGGCTATACTCCTCACCGGATGTACATTCGGAATACCTGGATTGACTATCGGAATCGCAGAACAAGTGAAGCTGCTGACGCAGCCTATCGTCTGTCACAGAAGGTCGCAACTTTCCCGAACGGTATGACTCTCGATCTTCTAATTCATACATGAAGTTGAGGTGCCCGTCCTTGAAATGAATACTAATTTCCTCTTCTGAACACGAACTTATTCTCTTGATGAAGCCAGTGTGATTCGGTGAAAGTAAGACCTTCGGTAAAACGTTTGACTTTACTCCAATATGTAACGCCCTCAAATGTGTTGACTCTCTACTTTAATATTCAAACCGTTAATTAAGGTGTCTATTGCCAATACTGTTCAGCGAACTTGTTCCCGGAATACCTGGTTTGAGTATCGGAATCGCAGGATAGGGGTAGTTACTGACTTAGTCGTTCGATTCTCACTGATGGTGGTGACGCCCTCGGTCGGTTCGACCCTCGATCTTCATACTCGTACATGCTAGTAAGGGGCCCGTCATTGATAAGTACAGTAATTTTTTCTCTTGCCACGTAGCTATACTCTCGATACAGCTGGTCAGGTTGGCGGAAAGTAAGGCTCTAGGTATAACGTTTGACCTTCTACCAATAGCTAACCCTCTACAACTGTTGGACTCTGCACATTGCAAATACTGCTGCCAATACTATTCAGCGGATTCACTCCCGGAGTACCTGGTTTGTCTCTCGGAATCACAGGATAAGTGTAGTTATTGACTTAGTCGATCGTCTCACAAAGAAGTTGGGAACGCTCTCGATCTCTTTAATTTTCGATTTTGCTATTCATACATGATAATAAAGTGGCCCGTCTGCTAAAATGCCTACCAATTTCTTCCGTCATCAATAAGCAAGACACATCCTACAGCGTGTTAGGCTGCTTTGAAGGTAATGCCTTCTGTTTAATGTTTGACTCGGTAGGAATAGGAAAAGCTCTGCAAAGGCTTGACCCTTTACTTTAATCTTCGAACCGTGAACTAAGGTGTCTATTGCGAATTTGTTCAGCGGAATTGCTCCCGGAATACCTGGTCTGTCTCTCCGAATCACAAGATAGGTGAAGCTATTGACTCAGCCATTCGGCTATTATAGAAGGTGCAAGCGATTTCGAAACAATTGCCCTCGATCTTCCAATTCATACATGAAATTAAGGTGCTTGTCACTGAAATGTTTACTAGTTCGTATCTCTGAACACGGTGATATACTCTCGATACAATGGGTTACCTCCTCGGAAGGCACGGCCTTCGGAGAATTGTTTAATTTTATTCCAACTGGTAAGGCTCTCGAACGGTTCGTCGCCCTGCTATAATAGTCAATCCGCGAATTAAGTTATCTATTGCCAAAACTCTTCAGCGACTTACTCCCGGAATACCTGGATAGACTATCCTAACCACATGATAGGTGAATTTATTGACATAGCCGTTCGACTCGCAAAGAAGGTGGTAATGTTCTCTATTTGTTTGACCCTCGGCATTTTATTCATACATGTTGCTAAGGTGCCCGTCTCTAAAATGTATAATAATCTGCTTCTCTCAACACGACGTTATAATCTTTATACCGCGGGTAAGTTTCTCGGAAGATGCCTTCCGTAGAAAGTTCGACTGTATAGCAATAAGAAACTATCTACAACTGTATGACGACCTGCTTTAATATTCATACCGTGAATTAAGGTGTGCATTGTCAATATTGTACTGGGTATTTACTCCTGGTGTACCTGGTTTGACTCCCGGACTGACAGGATGGGTTGAACTACAGGCTTAGCCGTTCGGCTCTCAAGGAATGTTGTAACGTTCTCGAACGGTTTGACTCTCGATTTTGCTACTCAAACATGATAATAAAGTGTCCCTCTGCCAAAATGTCTGCTGATGTGTTTCTGAGTGTACAGTTAGCAGGTCACTCCCTACAGCGGGGTTGATTCTCGGAATGCATGGAATGCATAGTTTAAAGAATGACTTTATAGCAATTGATATTGTTCTCAGACAGTTTGACTCTCTACCTGAATTTTCATGACGCGAATTAAGGTCCCATTGCCAATACTGTACAGCGCATTTACTATCGGAATACCTATGTTGACGTTCGGAATCACAGGATGGTGAAGCTATTGACTCAGCCGTTCGATTTTGAGGAATGTAGTATCGTTTTCGAAAGGTTTGACACTCGATCGTGTAATTCATACATGGAGTCAAACCGCCGGTCAATATTATCAATCAAAATAAGGTAACTCTTTTCAAGAAATACATTACATTCCGAGAACCTGCCCCGCTGCAGCGAGTGTCCATTTTAGTTTTCACGGGAACAAATGAGTAGACATTTTTCGGCAGAAACCGAATCGACAGACACCTCAGCTTCACGTACGAATAGCAAAATTGAGTGACAAGCTGTTCAAGATCGTTAGCAGCTAATTTTAGATTCGTGCTGCTGTGTCAGTAGCTTCACCGCCCCTTTTATTCCGAGGGTCAAATCGAAAATTCCGAGAGTCCATCCGCAGTGTAGTACTGGCAATAGACACCTTAATTCACAGTATAAATAGTACAGAACAGAATGCTATCGTTGTAGAGCTATACCTACTGATGTAGAGTCAAACCTCTGACAGATGGCCTCACCTTCCGTGAAGCTAAACCGCTGTATCGAGAGTGTAACTTCGGGTACTGAGAAAGAAATCATTCTTCGTTTCAGTGACGGGCACCTGAACTTCATGTATGAATTAGAAGATCGAGTGTCAAACCGGTCGAGAACGTTGCTACCTTCTGTGAGAGACGAACGGATGAGTCGAAATCTTCACCGATCCTGCGATTCCGAGTGTCAAACCAGGTATTCCGGGAGCAAATGGGCTGAGCAATTTTAGCAATAGACACCTTAATTCGCGGTTTGAATATTAAAGTGGAGCGTTAGACCGTTTTGTGTCGGGCACCTATACTTGATGTATAAATTATAAGATCGAGTGTCAACCTGCTCTAGTACGTTGCCACCTTGTATGAGAGACGAATAGCTACGTCAATAACTTCACCTATGCTCTGATTTCGGGAGTCCGACAAGGTATTCCGGGAGTAAGTGCGCTGAACAGTTTTGGCAGGAGACACCTTAATTCACGGCTTGAATATTAAAATAGAACGTCAAGCCGCTTGAAAGCGTTACCGATTTGTATAAAGTCAGACGAGTTACCGAAGGCCTTACCTTCCGAGAACCAGTCCCACTGGTACGAGAGTATATCATCGTTTCCAGAGGAAGAAGATAGTATCCATTTCAGTGACGGGCACGCTAACGTCGTGTATGAATTAGAATATCGAGGGTCAGAACGTTACAGTTCGTCACCACCGTCTTGGAGAATAAAGCGGCTAAGAGAATAGCTTCAACCATCCTGTCTTGCCGTCTGTCAAACCAGGTATTCCTGGCGTATATGCCCTCTGCATTATTGGCAATGGACAACTTAATTCACGGTTTGAATATTGATATTGGCCGTCAAGCCGTTGTAGAACATTACCAGATCGTATAGGGTTAAACTCCTTACAGAATGTCTGACTCTCCGACAAACTGACCGGCTGTATCGAGAATATAGATGCGCATTCTGACGTACGAACTGATGTACGTTTACTGACGTGCACCTTAATTTCATGCATAAATAAGGAGGTAGATGGTCAAACCGTTCGAGAACGTCACCACATTCCTTGAGATCCGTACGGCTAAGTCAATAGCTTCACATATCCTGTCATACTGAGAGTCAAACCATGAATTCTGAGAGTCTATCCGCAGTACAGTACTGGTAATAGAACCTTAATTAGCGGTGTAAATAGTAATATAGAGATGCGAACCGTCGCAGTACGTTACTTACCGGTATTGGGTATAACTTTTCTCCGGATACCTTACCCTCCGAAAACATATCTCGCTGCAGCAATTGTCTTGCTTAGTGTTCAAGGAAACAAATTAGTAGACAATTTAGTAGGCCAGCAAGTTAATTACATGTATCAGTAGGAAGATGGAGAATCAAATATTCCGAGATCTCTACCACCTCTTTTGACAGTCGTATGTACAATGCAATAGCTTCACCTTTCCTGTGATTTTGAGAGACATACCATGTATTCCGGGAGAAAATCCGCTGAACAGTATTGGCAATGGGCACTTTAATTCGCCGTGAGAATACTAAAGTAGTGCAGCAATCTGTTTCAGCGCGTTACCAATTGGTATTAAGTCAATCGTTACACTGATGGCCCTTCACTCCGAAAGCCTATCCATCTGTATTGAGGGTAAAACTACGTGCTCAAAGAAACAATTTAGTATGTTATTTTAGTGACGGCCACATTAATTGCATGTACGAATTATATCATGGACTGTCAAACCGCTCCGGAACGATGGAACATTCTGTGAGAGACGAACGGTTAAGACAATAGCTGCACCCACCCTAAGATTATGAAGGACAATCAAGGAATTCCTGGAGTCAATGCGCTATACACTATTTTCAATGGACACCATAATGCAGGCTTCGAATACTAAGGTAGAGCACCAAACCGTTTTAGAACGTTACCAGTTGCTATAAAGTCAATCGCATTACCGAAGACCTTACCATCTGAGAAATATCCCCGCTGCATTTTCAGTATAACTTTGTGATCACACATACGAATTAGTATGCTTTATAGTGTCTCGCAACTTAATTTATGTATGAATTAGAATTTCTAGTGTCAGAGAGTTCGAGATCGATAGCTCCATCTTTGAGAGTCGAACAACTGGGTCAATAGCTACACCAATAAATGGGATACCGAGAGTCAAGCCTCATATTCCAGGAGTACATCCGCTGAAGAGTATTGGCATTAGATACATTGTATCACGGTAAGAATATTAAGTGTAGGGATGCAAACCGTTTGAGAACGTTACCAATTCGTACAACGTCATATTCTATACCGAAGACCTTACCATACCAGATATTATCGCAGAGTATCGAGAATATAACATCGTGTTCAGGGATACAAATAACTGTACTCTTTTGTGGGGGAGGGGCAGCTTGATATCATGAATGAATGAGAAGTTCGAGCGTCAAACCGTTGGAGAATGTTTCCAATTCGTATAGAGTCGAACGCTTCACCGAAGACCTAAACCTCCGCATGCCTATCGCGCTGTACCAAGAGTATATCATGGAGTTCAGATGATCAAATTGTTATACATTTTAATGACGAGCACCTTAATTTCATGTATGACTTAGAAGATCGAATATCATACCCTTTGTGATCATTGACCCCTTCTTTGAGGATAGAACGGCAAAGTCAATAGCTTCACATATTTTATGATTCGGAGGGTCAAACAATGTATCCCAGTAGTAAATCGGCTGTACAATATTGGCAATAGACACCCTCTTCCACGGTATAAATATTAAGCTAGAGAGAGAAACAGATGTACAACGTTACCAATTTGTATAGCGCCAAACTTTTTACCGAAGGCCTTACCATCCTAGAACCTAACCCGCTCTATCGAGAGTAAAACAAGGTGTTCAGAGGAACAAATGAGTATACATGGTATTGCCGGGCACATTAATTTCATGAATGAATTGGAAGATCGATAGTCAACCCTATCAAGATCTTAAACACCTTCTGTGAGATACGAACAGCTTAGTAGAAATTCACCTATCATGTGATTCCATGAGTAAAGCCAGGTATTCCGGAGGTACATCTGCTGAACTGTATTGGTAACAGGCACCTCAATTTAATGTTCGAATATTAACGTAGAGCGTCAAACTGTTTCAGTGTGTTGGCAATTCGTATGAAGTCAAACGCTTTACTGGAGACCTTACACGCCGAAAGCTGAACCAGCTGTATCGAGAGTATTACTTAGTGTTCAGAAAATTAAATTAGTGTTCATTGCAGTGATGGGCAACTTACCTTCGCCTATGAATTAGAAGATCGATGGTCAAGCTGTGCCAGAACATTACCACCTTCACTATTGCCAAAAGACATCTAAATTAACGGCACGCATACTGAGGTAGAGAGTCAAACCGTAGGTGACCATTGCATGTTGGAAGAAGGTCATTCCTTTTACAGACTACCTTATCTTCCAAGAACATAACCGGCTGCAGGATGTGTCCTGCTTTGTGCTGAGAGTAACAAATTATTATTCAATTTGGTGACGCGCATCTTAATTTCATGAATGAATATGGAGGTTGAGTGTCATACCGTTCCAGAGCTTTATCATGTTCTCTGAAATTGAACGGCTAAGAAAATAGTTTCTGGTATGCTGTGATTCCGAAAGTTAAAACAGGTATTCGAGGAGTAAATCCACAGAGCAGTATTGGCAGTGGACATTATAAGTCACGGTTTGATGCTAATGCAGATCGTCAAAACGATTGAGACCGATACCAGTTGCTACAAACACAAACATCTTACCGAAGGCCATACAAACCGAGAATCGGACCCGCTGCTTCGATAGTATATCTTCGTGTTCATAAATAGAAATTTGTATTCGGTTCGGAGACGGACACCTTATCCTCGTGTTTGAATTAGAAGATCGACTGTCTAACCGATCTAGAACGTTGCCACCCCTTTTGAGAGTAGCATGGCTGAGGTCATAGTTTCACCGACACTGCTATTCCGACAGTCAAACCCCGTGTACCGGCAGTAAATGTGCTGAAGAGTATATCCAACAGGCACATTAACTGACGGTTTGAATATTGAAGTCACACGGTAAATCATTGTAGAACAGTACCTATTTGTCTAGAGTCAATATTTTTACCGAAGGCCTATCCTTCCGAGAACCTAACCCGCTCTACCGAGTGTATAGCATAATGTTCACGGAAGCAAGTTAGTAGGCTCTATAGCAGATGAACACCTTATTTCCATGTGTGAAAAACAAAACCGAGGGACCGACCGTTCGAGAACGTTACCACCTTCCTTGTCAGCCGTACAGCTACTTTAGTAGCTTGACAGTTAATGTGATTCCATGTGTAAAATCAGGTGATCCGGGAGTAAATCCTCTGTACAGTATTGTTAATTGACACCCTAATTCACGGTTTCAATATTAAAATACAGCGTCAAGCATTTTGAGAAGGATACAAATTGCTATATATTCTAACGCTTCACCGAAGACCTACCCTCCGTAAAACGAACCCGCTGTATCTAGAGTATATTTTCGTGTTCGGAGAAAGAAGTTTGTGTTCATTTAAATGTCGGGCACCTTATTTTCAAGTATGATTTAGAGGATCGAGGGTCAAACTCTTTGCGAACATTACACCCTTCTTTGAGGATCGAATCAATAGCTGTCAATTGCTTCACAAATTTTTTGATACCGAGAGTCAGACAACGTATTCCAGTAGTAAATCGGCTGTAGAATATTGGCAATAGACTCCCTGTTCCGCGGTATAAATATTTAGCAAGAGAGTCAAATCATTGTAGATGGTTACGAATATGTACGGAGTCAAGCTTTTTACCAAAGACCTTACCTGCCGAGAAGCTATCCCGCCTTATGGTGAGTATAACTTCGTGTCCAGCGAAGCGAGTTAGTATCCATTTGATTGACAAGCACCTTTATTTCATGCATGAAATATAAGATCGAGAATGAAACCTTTCGAGAACGTTACCACATTCTGTGAGAGAGGAACGGCTGAGTCAATAGCTTCACCTATCCAGTGGTTCGGAGATTCAAACGAGGAATTCCGGCAGTAAATCTGCTGACCAGTAATTACAATGGACACCTTAATTCACGGGTTGGATACTAAAGTAGAGCGTCAAACCGTTTGAAAGCATTGCCAATTTTTATAAAGTCAAATACTTTACCGATGTCCTTACCTTCGGCTAATCAAACTCGCCGTTTCGAGAGTATATAGTTCGTGTCCAGAAAAAGAAATTAGCACGCCTTTAAGTGACGGGTACCGTAATTTCAGGCATGAGTTAGAAGGTCGTGTATCAAACCGTTCTAGAACGTTCCCACGTACTTCGAGAGTCGCACAGACACGAGAATAGCTTCACCTGTCCTGCGAATGATAGAGACAGACCAGGTTTTCCGCGTCATATCCTGCAGTACAATATTGGAATTACACATCGCTATATCTGGTTATCAATGTTACGGAACAGTGTCAAACCATTGTAGATCGCAACCTACTGCTATACCGACAACCCTTTTACAGAAGGCCTTACCTTGCAAGAGTCTATCCCGATGTATGTAGATTATAACTGCGGGTTCAAGTAAGGAAATTAGTATATATATTACAGACGGCACCCTGAATTTCATGTAGGAATAAGAAGATCGAGTGTCAAACCGATGGAGAGCGTTACCAGCTTCCTTGGGAGTAGAACGGCTAATGCACTAGCATCACCTACATGTTGTTCAGAGAGTCAAGCTTGGAATTCCAGGAGCAAATGCACAGAAGAGTATTCGCAATACACATATGAATTAACGGTATGAATATTAAAGTAGAGAGACCAATCGTAAGAGAACTTTACCAATTGGTTTGACGACAAACTCCATACCGGATACCTTACATTCCGCGAACCTAACCCGCTGAATCGAGGGTATAACATAGTGTTCGGCGAAACAAATTAGTATATGTTTTGATGACGGGAACCTTCATTTCATTGATGAATTGAAAGGTCGAAAGACAATCCTTTCGAGAAGATCACCACCCACTTTGAGTGTCGAACTGCATTGTCAGTAGCTACATCTGTCATGCGGTTCCGAGGGCCAGGCCAGGTATTCCGGATGTGAATCCACAGTGCAGTGTTAACAACGGACACGTTCATTGACGCTATGAATATTACAGTTGTGCGTCAAACCGTTTGAGATCGTTATAAATTCGTATGACGTCAAACGTTCTACCGAAGACCTTACCCGCCGCAAAAATAACCCCCTGTATCACAAGTAGAACTTCCTGTTTGGAAAGACACATTAGTATTCGTTATAGTGACGACATCTTAATTTTCTGTAAGAATTAGAATATCGAGGTTCAAACCTATCGTGATCGATATCACCTTCGGTTAGAACCGATAGGCTGAGTCAATAGCTTCACCTACCCTACGAGTCCCCGAGTAAGTTGAGCTATTCTGGGGGTAAATTATCTGAACAGTATTGGCAATAGAAACCTTAACTTACAGCATCAGTATTAGTCTACTGATCCATACCCTGGTATAACGTTAGTTATAGCTATAGAGTCAAACATTTCACACAAAGCTTTCCATCGAGAAGCTAACCCGCTGTATCGAGAGTATTACTTATTATGCAGGGAAGAACAATAGTATACATTATTGGACGGGCACCATAATTTCATGTATGAATTAGAAAATCGAGGGACAAACCGCTCGAGAACGTTGCCACGTTCCTTGAGCTTCGAGCAGATAAGTCAATAGCTTAGTCCATCATATGAGTGTAAGGGTCAAACCAGATATTACGGGATTAAATGCAATGTACAATACCGACAATAGACATCTTAATTCACGATACGAAATTAAAGTAGAGAGTCAAGCCGTAAGAGAGTATTCCCAATTAGTATAAATTCATTAATCTTACCCAACACCTTTCCTTCTGAGAACACGCGATAGTCTTGCCTAGTTTTTACAGGATGCACTGAGTACACATTTCAGCAGGCGGACATCTTATTTTCATGTATGAATAGGATGATAGAGTGTCAAACCGCATGAGGAAATTACCACCCTCTTTGAAAAACGCACAGCCAAGACAATAGCTTCACCTATCATGTGATTCCAAGAGCCAAACAAGGTATTCGTGACGCAAATCCCCTGAATAGTATTGGCAATAGAGACCTTAATGCACGCCAGGGGTATTAAAGTAGGGAGGCAAATCGTCGGAGAACATTACCAATTGCTATAATGTCATTCTTTTAGCCGAACACATTATCTGCCGAGAACCTAATCCGCTGGATGAAGTGCCTGGCCTAGTGATCACGGATGGAAATAAGAAGACATTTCAGCAGGCAGACACCTTATATTCTTGTATGAATTTCATGATTGAGAATCAAACCTTTCTGAACGTGTCGACCACTTTTGACTGTCGCTAAGTCAATTGCTTCACCTCGCCCGTGATTCCGATAGTCAAGCTAGGTATTTGCAATAGACACCTCAATTTACGGTGTAAGGATTAAAGTACAGTTTCAAGCCGTCGAAGATCATTACCTGTTGGAATAGTGTCAAACTTATTACCGAAGGCATTATCTCCCGAGAACATATCCTGCTGTGCCGAGAATATAACTTCGTGGTCATAGAAGCAAAATGGCCTAAATTTTAATGACGAGTAACTTAATTTCAAATGTCACTTAGTAGTTCAAGTGCCAAACCGCTCGAGAACGTTACTACCTTCTGTGAGAGTCGAACAGCCAAGACAATAGCCTCACCTATCCTGTCATTCCGAAAGTCAAACCAGGTATTCCGGGAGCTCATCCGCTGGACAATATTGGCAAAAGACTGCTTATTTCACGGTACGAATATGAAGGTAGAGCGCAAGACGGTTATAGAGCTTCATCTCTTAGTTTAGAGTCAAACTTATTACCGAAGGCCATACCTTCCGAGAAGCCCAACCCGCTGAAGCAAGTGTCTTGCTCAGTGTTCAAGGTAGCAAATTAGTTACATTTACTCCGGGAATACATGGTTTGCCTCTTCGAATATTGGAATACGACAAGCTATGGACTTAGGCGTTCGTCTCTCAAAGAAGGTGGTAACGTCCTCGAACGGTTTGATCCTCGATTTTATAAATAATGCATGAAATTATGGTGCCCATCATTAAAATGTATACTAATGTGTTTCTCTGAACTCAAATTTAAACTCTCGATGCGGAGGCTTACAATCTCGGCTGGTATGGCTTTCGGTGAAAGGTATAACTATATACAAGAAGGTAACGATCTAAAACGGTATGTCGGTCTGCTTTAATATTGACTCCGAGAATTAAGGAGACCATTGCCAATACTGTACGCGCCACTTACTCCCAGAGTGCCTATTCTGACTCTCTGGATCCTAGAATACGTGAAGCTATTTACTTAGCCTCTCGAATCCGATAGAATGTGGTATCGTTCCTGAGTAATTTGACTCTCGATTTTGCTATTCAGACACGAAAATAAGGTCTCCGTCAGCTATACCGACTACTATTTTCTTTCCGTGAGCACTAAGCAAGACACCCGCTAGTTCGGTGTTCGTTCTAGGTCGATAAGTTATACGATCAAAGGTTTAACCTTATACCAGATGGTAACGTTCTTCGTCGGTTTTGACGCTCAACTTTAATATCCATACAATGAATTAGTGTGCCTATTGCCCATACTGATCAACGGATTTTCTACCGGAATACCATGTTTGACACTCGGAATAACAGGATTGGTGAATCTATTGGATTAGCTGTGCGACTTTCCGAAATGGTGGTAACGATGTGCGCCTGGCTGACCATCGACCTTCTAATTCATAGATGAAATGAAGGTGCCAGCCGTTGATATGAATACTAGTTTCTTTCGCTGAACACGAACTCAATCTCTCGATGAAGCCGGTGTGATTCGCGGAAGTTAACACCTTCTGTAATCATTTGATAATATACCAATTGGTAACGCTCTAAAACAATTTGACGCTCTACTTTAATATTCAAATCGTAAAGTAAGGTGCTTATATCCAAAGCTGTTCAGCGGACTCACACCGGGAATACCTGCTTTAACTTAGGAATCGCAGGATGGGTGAAGCTATTGACTTAGCCGTTCGACTCTCTAGGAATGTGTCAACATTCTCGAACGGTTTGACCCTCGACCTTCTAATTCTGACATGAAGTTAAGGTGCCCGTCCCTGAAATGAAGAATTATTTCTCTCTCAGTATACGAAGTTATAGTCTCAATGATACCGGTGATATTCTCGGAATTTAACGCTATCTGTAAACGTCTGACTTTATACCAATTGGTAAAGTTTTCAAACGGTTTGACGCTCTATTTTAACACTCAACTCGTGAATTATGGTGTCTATTGCCAAAAATGTTTAGCGTACGTTCTACCAGAATACCTGGTTTGATTCTCCGAATCGCTGGGTAGGTGATGCTATTGAGATAGCAGGTCGAATCTCAAGGAAGGTGGTAACTTTCCGGAACGGTTTGATACTCCACCTTCAAATTCATGGATTAAACGAACGATCCCGTCACTGAATATTATTATACAGGAATACTAATGCCTGTACTGTATAGCCGTTAGTTTCTTACAGCACCTGGTATCGTTCTCGAACCGTTTGGCACTCCATCTGCAAATTCATACTTGACATTAAGGTGCCCGTCTCCACAGTATATAATAATTTGTTCCTCTGTACACGATGCTACACTCTCATATACAGTGAATAAGACATTCGCAGTATAAGGTATTCAGTAAAACGTTTGATCTTATACAAATTGCTAACGATCTCAATCGGACTGTCTCTCTACTTTGATATTAAAACCGTGAATTAAGGTGTCTAATGGCAACGCTGTTCTGTTTATTGGCTTGGATCTGTAGATTAATAGTCATACCGTCAATTAAGGTGTCTATTGCATGTACTCTCCAGCTGATTTCCTGCCTACGTACCTTGTCTGACTCTCGGAATCGTATGGTACATCAGGCAGTTGACTTAGCTGTTCGTCTCTCGAAGACGGTGGCAACATTCTCGAACGGTTTGACCTTCGATTTTGCCATACATACATGAAAATAAAGTGCCGTCTTATAAAATGTATACTAATTTGTTTCCGTGATTACTATGCATGGCACTCCCTACAGCGGGTTGGACTACTCGGGAGGTAAGGGCTTCGGAAGAATGATTGATTCTATATGAATAGGTAACGTAGTACAACGGTTTTACGATCGACTTTAATATTCGAATTGTCATTTATGGTGTCAAATACCAATACTGTGCATCGCCTAGACTCACGGAGTACCTGGTTTGACTCTCGGCACTGCAGGGTAGGAATCGTTATTGACACAGCCATACGACTCTAGAGAAAAGTTGATAACGTTCTCCCCCAGCTTGACTCTCGATTTTTCTATTCATACGTGGCACTGAGGTGTCCGTCTGCTGTAATATCTACCCATTTGTTTTCGTGAACACTAAGCTCGACTCTCGCCACAGCGGATTAGGATCTCGGAAGGTAAGGTATTGGGTAAAAAGTATTGCCTTATGTTAACTGATAATGTTCTCCGGCGGTTCGAACCGGTACCTTAATATTTATACCGTGAATTATGGTGTGTATGGTCAATACCCTTCAGCGGATGTACTCTCGGAATACCGGCTGTCCCTCTGCGAAGTACAGGATAGCTGAAGCTATTGACTTAGCAGTTTGTCTGCAACAGAATGTGGTAACGTTCTCCAAGGCTTCGAATAACGATATTCTAATTCTTAAATGAATTTATGGTGTCGTCATTAAATTGTATACTACTTTGTTTCTCTGAACATGAGGCTGTACTCTCGGTACGGCTGGTTATCTTCTCGGTCGGTAAGGCTTTGGGTAAAATGTTTCATTTTATATCTATTGTTTCGTTCTCACACGGTGTACCAATCTGTTTCAATATCCAATCCTCGAATTAAGGTATCTATTGCTAATGATGGACAGCGCATTTACTCCCGGAATATCTCCTTTGACTTTCTAAACCACAGGATGTATGAAGCTACTGACGTATCCGATTCAATCTCAAAGAACGTTGTATCTTTCTCGAATTGTTTGACCATAAAACGCATTACTCATAATGAAATTGAGGTCCACGTCACTTGAGTGTGCAATAATTTGATCCTCTAACCACGATGTTATTCTCTCGACGAAGCGGGCGAGTCTCGAGAAGCTCCTGCCGTCGGAAAAACGTTTGTATGTATCGAAATTGGTAACGTTCACAAACGGTTTCACGCTCTACTTTAACATACATAGCGCCAGTTAAGGCGTCCATTACCAATACTTTGGAGCGGATGGACTCCCGGAATTCCATGTTTGACTCTCGGAATATCAGGATAGGTGAAGCTTTTGACTCAGCCGTTCGATGCTCAAAGAAGACGGCAACAATCTCGAAATATCTTACTCGTGATTTTGGAATTCATGTATAAACATAAGGTGCCCGTCACTACAATGAATATCAATTTTGCGTCTCTGCTCACGGAGGTATATTCTTGATACAGCGGGGTATGTTATCGGAGGGAACAGTCGTCGGTAAAGCTATTGGCATTATACTAATGGGTCATACCCATGACTATCGGAATAGGAAGATAGGTGAAGCGATTGACTTAACTATAGGACTCTCAAAGAAGGTGCGATCGGTCTCGCAGTCTTTGACTCTCGATTATTCTGTTCATACATGAAAATAAGGTGTGCTTCTACTACAATGTCTACTAATTTGTTTCCGTGAGCACTAAAAGTGACACTCGCTACTGCGGGTGAGGTTCTTGATAGGTAAGGTATACGGTAAAATGTTTGAATTTACACCATTACGCAATGCGCTCCAACGATTTGACGGTATAAATTAATATTCATACCGTGAATTAAGGTGCCTATTGCCAATACAGCTCTTGCGGATTTGCTCCTGGAATACCAGACAAGTCTGACTCACAGAATTACAGGAGAGGTGAAGCTCCTGACACAGCCGTTTGTATCTCAGAAACGCTGGTAACGTACTCGTAAAGATTGACTCTCGATTTTGCTACTCATACATGAAAATAAGGTGCCCGACTTCTGAAATGTCTATTTATTTCTTCTCCAGAACACTAAGAATGACATACCCTGGAGCCGGCTATGCTTCTCTGGTGGTAAAGCCTTCGGGAAGCCGAATTACTTTCCTCCAATTGGTAGCGATCCCAAACGGTTCGACGCTCTACTTTAATACCTAAACCGAGAATTAGGGTGTCTCTTGCCTAAACCATTCAGCGGATTTACTCCCGCAGTTCATATCTGGCTCTCGGAATCTCAGGATATGTGCGGCTATTGTCTTAGCCGTTCGTCTCTCACAGATGGTAGCTATGTCCTCGAGCGGTTTGCCTCTCGATCTTCTAATTCATACACGAAGATAAGGTGCTCATTCCTTACATGAATACTAATTTCATTCCCCAATATCGAATTTATACTCTCCACGCAGCGGGTCATGTCCTCGGAATGTAAGGACTTCTATAAAATGTTTGTCTTTATACCAATTGGTAACGTTCTGAAAGTGATTGACGAATTACGTTAACTTTACATCGCGATTTAAGGTGTCCATTGCCAATCCTGTTCAGGGCATTTATTCCCCGAATTCCTGCTTTAACTTTCGGAACCACAGGGTAGCAGAAGCTATTGTCTTTAGAACGGGTTTGAGCTCTGGAAATGATTGGCCTTCGACAATTTAATACATCCACGAAATCATGATTCGCGGCACGAGGATGTATATTAATTTGTTTCGCTGAACACGTAGCAATACTCTCTACACAGCGGGATTGTTCCTTGGAAGGTAAGTCTGTCTGTAAGAAGCGTGACTATATATCAATAAGTAACATTCAACAGCGGCTTGACTCTGTACTTTAATAATTATACCGTGAATTAAGGTGCCTCTTGCCAATACTCCTCGGCGGGTTTATTTTCGCAGTACGGTGTTTGGTTCTGGAGTTACAGAATACGTGGAGCTATTGACTTAGCAGTGCGGCTCTCAGGTAAGGTGGTATCATTATCGAACTGTTACACTCTCGATCTATTTATTCGTATATAAAATTAACGTGCCCATCGGCTCCAATGCCCGCTTATTTGTTTTGGTGATCATTAAGTTATTCACTCGCTAAAGGGGGTTACATTCACGGATGGCAAGGTATTCGGCCAAACGATTCACTCTATTCCAAGTTGTATCGTTCTCCATCGGCTTGAATATATACTTTAACATCCATACCCTGAAATAAGGTGTCTACTGGCAATACTGTTCGTGGATTCACTCCCCGACTACCTGGTCTGATTCTCGAAAATACAAGATAGGTGAAGCTATTGACTCAGACGTTTGACTCTCGAAGATGTTTGTAACAATCCCGATCGGTTTGACTCTCGGTTTTGATATACTTACATGAAAATAAAGTGTCCGTCTGCTAAAATGTCTACTAATTTATTTCCGTAGGCACGAAGCATGACACACGCTACAGCGTGATATATTCTATGACGGTAACGTATTCAGTAAGAAGAAGGACTCCATTTCAATAGGTAACGATCTCAAACGGTGCCACGCAACATTTTAATATTGAAATCGTGATTTATGGAGTCTATTGCCAATACTGTTCAGATAATTTTCTCCTCGAATACATGGCGTGAATCGCGGAATGAAACGAAAGGTGAAGCTACTGACTTAGCCGTTCGATTTTGAGGAATGTAGTAACGTTTTCGAAAGGTTTGACAACCGATCGTGTACTTCACACATGGAGTCAAACCGCCGGTCAATATTGTCAATCAAAATATGGTAAATCCTTTCAAGAAATATATTACCTTCCGAGAACCTACCCCGATGCAGCGAGTGTCTGTCTTATTTTCCACGGAAACAAATGGGTAGTCATTTCAGCAGATAGACACCTCAGCTTCACGTACGAATAGCAAAATTGAGTGTCAAGCAAGTCGCGATCGTTAGCAGCTAGTTTTAGATTTGTGCTGCTGAGTCAATAGCTTCACCGCCCCTATTATTCCGAGGGTCAGACCGGAAATTCCGAGAGTCTGTCCGCAGTATCGTACTGGCAATAGACACCTTAATTCACAGTATAAATGTCAAGTCAGTATAGAGTCAAACCTTTGACAGAGGGCCTTACGTTCTGTGAAGCTATACCGCTGTATGGAGAGCATAACTTCGTGTTCAGAGAAGCAAGCTGGTATACGTTTTATGACGGGAACCCTATTTTAATTTTTGAGTTAGAGGACAGAAGGACAATCCGTTCGAGATCGTTACCACCTTCTTTGAGAGTCGAACGGCTAAGTCAATAGCTTCACCGATCCTACGGTTGCGACAGTCAAACCAGGTGTTCCGGGAGTAAATCCGGTGATCTGTATTGGCAGTTGATACCGTAATACATGATTTGAGTATTAAAGGAGAGAGTCAAACCGTTTGAGTTCGCTACCGATTGGAATAAGGTCGAACCTTTTACAGAAGACCATACCTTCCAGCAACCTAACGCGATGTAGCGACTATCATGCTTAGTGTTCATGGATACATAATAGTAGACATTTTAGCAGACGGAAACTTTATTTTTATGTAGGAATAAAATTATCGAAAGTCAAATATTTCGATAACGATCCTTCTTCCTTACACGAGGAACGGCTAAGTCAATATCTGCACCTATCCTGTTATTCCGATAGTGAAGCCAGGAATTCCTAGTGTCTCTCCGCTGCAGAATTGGTAATTGACACCTTAGTCCAGGATTCGAATATTAAAGTAGAGCGTAAGACCGATGTAGAACTTTACCTATTCGTATAGAATCAAACTTTTTCTCGAATGCCTTGCCACCCGAGTAGTTTAACCCGCTGTAGGCAGAGCCTTACATATTGTTCACTGAAGAAAATTAGTAGACATTATAGCAGAAGATCACCTTATCGTCATGTACGAACGGAATTATCGGGAGTCAAACCGATCGTGAACGATCCCATCTTCTATGGGAGCCGAGCGGCCAAGTCAATAGCTTCACGTATCCTGCTATTCCGATAGACAAACCAGGTATACTGGCAGTCAATCCGCTGTACAATATTGGTAATGGACACCATAACTGGCGGTTTGAATGCCAGTATAGAGCGTGAAACTGTTTGAGAACGTTACAACATGCTATAAAGGTAAACGTGTTACCGAAGACCTTACCCTCCGAGTACCTAATCCGCGGTATCGAGGGTATTACTTCGTAATCATAGATACAAGTTAGCATGCATTTTAGTAACGGGAACCCTAATTTCACGTATGAGTTAGAAGATCGAGTGTCAAACCCTTTGCGAACATTATCCACTTCTTCGAGGATCGAACGGCAAAGTCAATAGCTTCTCATATTTTATGATTCTGAGAGTCACACGACATATTCCAATAGTAAATCGGCTGTAGAATGTTGGCAATAGGGACCCTGATCCAGGGTATAAATATTAAGCTCGAGAGAGAAGCCGTAGTACAACATTTTCCATTTGTATAGTGACAAACTTTTTACCGATGACCTTAACCGCAGGAAAACTAACCCACTGATTCGTTAGTATATCTTCATGTTCTGAGAACAACATTAGTATCTTTTTCGGTGTCGGGCACCGCAACTTCGTGTATGAATTAGAAGTTCGATGGTCAAACCGTTCGAGAACGTTACCACCGCTTTTGAGAATCGCATGGCAATGGCCTTCACCTAACCTGATATTCCGATAGACAAACCTGCTATTCCCTCAGTAAATGCGCTGTTCAGTATTGGCAATAGTCACCGTAATTCACGGTTTTAATGTTAATGTTGGGCGACCATCCGTTTGTGAAAGCTAGCAAATGGTATAAAGTAAAACGTTTTACTGGCGGCCTTACCCTCCGAAAGCAAAACTCGCTGTATCCGATGTATAACGACGTGCTCAGAGACGCAAATTAGTATCCACTTTAGTGGCGGGCACCGTCAACTCCATGTGTGAATCCGAAGATCGAGGGTCAAACCGTTCGAGAACGTTACTACCTTCTTCTTAGTCTTACAGCTTAGTCAATGGCTTCACCTATACTGTTACTCCGATAGTCAAACCAGGTATTCCAGGAATCAATCCGCTGTATACTATTGGACACCTTAATTCAGGGTTGGAATCCAAAAGTAAAGAGCCTAACCCTTGTTCAACGATACCGATTAGCATTATGTCAAACATACTACCGAAGATCTAACACTCCGTGAACATAACTCGCTGTATCGAGAGTATAACTTCGCGTTCAGAGATACAAATTAGCTGAGATTTTAGTGACGGGCACATTAGCTTCAAGTATGAATAGGAGGATCGAGGGTCATACCGCTCAAGAGGGTCACCAACTTCTGTGAGAGGGGAATCGATATATCAATAACTTCACCTATCCTGTGGTTCAGAATGTCAAACCAGGTGTTCCGGGAAAACGACAGCTGAAGAGTTATGGCAGTACACACCTCAATTCGCGGTTTTATTATTAATGTAGAGCGTCACTACTTTTGAGAGTCTTACCAATCGGTTTAGAGTCAAACGTTTTAGTGAAGTCCTTACCCTCCGAAGAACTAACTCGCTATAAAGAGAGTATAACGTGATATTCAGCGGACGAATTATTATTCATTTTAATGACAGAGCCCTAATTTCATGTATGAATAAGGAGATCGAGTGTCAAACACTTCGAGCGCGTGGCCACACGCCATGTGATTCGAACGGCAAAGTCTATAGCTTCACCCATCCTGTGAACTCGCGAATAAATCCAGTTATTCCGAGAGTAAATCCGCTGTACTAAATTGGCACTGAACACGTTTATTTTCGGCTATAATATGAAAGTCGAGCGTCAAACCGTTGTTGAAAGATACTTATTGATTCAGAGATAAACCTTTGACAGAAGGCCTTACCTTCCGAGTAGTTAACCGCCTGTATCGAGAGTAGTACTTCGTTTTCGCAGAAGCAAGTGATTACACATTTTAGTGACGGGCACCTCAACTTCATGTAATTTTTTGAAGATCGATGGTCAAACTTATAGAGAGCGATACCACGCTCTATCAGCATCGAACGGCTAGGTCAATAGGTTCACCTATCCAGTGATTCGGAGATATCTCGGGAGTAAATCCGCAGTACAGCATTGGAAATAGACCACTTAATTTACGGTATAAATAGTAATATTGATATTCGAAGCACCGTAGAACGGTACCTACTGGTATATGTTCATACATTGTATCGGATACCTTGCCGCCGAGAACATACACCGCTGCCGTATATGACTTGTTTAGTGTTCATGGAAACAGATTAGTAGACTACGAAGAAGGACACTTTAATGACATGTATCAATTGAAAGATGTAGGTTCAATTTGCTGGAGTAAATGCGATGGACAGAACATCCAATAGACGCCATGATTCACGGCATGAATAAAGAAGTAGTCGGTCAATCAGTTTGAGAAGGAAAGCACCATCTGTGACAGACAATCGCCAAAGTCAGTAAGTTCTCCTACTCCGTGATTCCGAGAGTCAAACCAGGTATTCCGGGAGTAAATCTGTGTTCAGTATTGGCAATTGACACCTATTTTCTCGGCATGGGTATTAAAGTAGGGAGTGAAATCGTCGGAGAATGATACGTACTGGTTAAGAGTCAAATTTTTAACGAAGGCGTTATCTTTCGGGAAGCTAACCCGCTTTATGGAGAGCATAATTTCGTGTTCAGGAAAGCAAATTCATATATACCTTAGTGAGACGCACATTCGTTTCATGCACGATTTAGAAGATCGAGTGTCAAACCGCACGAGAACGTTGCCATCTTATGTGAGAGACGAACGGCTATGTCAATAGCTTCACAATCCTTGTGGTTCCCAATATTAAACCAGATATTCCGGGAGAAAATGCGCTGTTCAGTCTTGGTCATGGACACCACAATTCACGGTTTGAATTATAAATCTGGCCGCCAAGCCGTCGTAGAACATTACCTATAGGTGTGGGGTCAAAATCCATTCACAATGAATGACTACCCTCCGAAAAACTAACCCACTGTATCGGGAATATACCACCGTGTTCAGAGGCACGGACTGGTATACATTTACTGACGAGCACCATAATTTCGTGCCTGAATTGGAAGTTCGAGTGTCAAACAATTCGAGAACGTTGCCACCTTCTGCGAGAGACGATCTGCTAAGTCAGTAGCTTCATCGATGCAGTTATTCGGAGAGTAAAACCTGGTATTGCTGGAGTAAATTCTCTGAACATTATTGGCAATAGTCACATTATTTCACGGATTGAATAGAATTGTAAAGCGTCCAACATTCGAGAGCATTGCCTATTCGGATAAAGTCAAACACCTTGCCGATGGCGTTACCCTTGGAGGAGCAATCTCGCCGTGTCGAAAGAATAACTACGTATTCTGAGAATGAAATTTGTATTCATTTCAGTCACGAGCACCGCAATTCCATGTTCGAATTAGGAGATCGACGCTCAAACCACTCGACAACGTTGCCACCTTCTGAGAGACGACCGGCTAAGTCAATAGCTTCACCCATCCTCCGATTCCGAGAGTCACACCAGCAGTCCTGGGAGTATATCCGCTGAAAGGTATTGGCAGTAGGCACCGTAATTCCGCTTATGAATATCAAAGTACTCAGTGGAAACGTTGAAGATCGCCACGTTTCTGTATTGAGTCAAACCCTTCACGGACGGTCGTACCTTCCGAGAAACTAACACGCTCGATCGAAAGTATTCTATCGTGTTCACTAAAATAAATTAGTAAACATTTAATTGACGGGAGCTTTAATTTCACATTTGTATTAGAAGATCGAGATACAAACCGTTGGAGAACATTACCAACTTCTTTGATATTCCAACGCCTAAGTCAATAGCATCACCTATCCTGTGATTCGGAGAACCGAACCAGGTATTCCGGAGGTAAGTCGCCTGAAGGGTATTGGCAATAGACGCTTTAAAACGCGGTTTGAATATTAAAGCAGACCGTAAAACAGATGCAAATTGATACCAATTGGTACAAAGTCAAACGTCTTACCGGAGTACTCTTCCCCGGGAAAACTACCAGGCTGTATCCAGAGTATGATTTCGTGTTCAGAGAAAGAAATTAGTCTTTATTCCAGTGACGGGCACCATATATTCATGCATGAACTAAAACACCGAGGGTCAAACCGTTCGACGACGATACAATCTTCTGTAAGAAACGAACGGGTAAGTCAATAACTTCCCCTATCCTGTGATTCCTTGTGTCAAACCAGGTACCACGGAATTACATACACTGTATAGTACTGGCAATAGTCATCTTAATTCGCGGTATGAATATTAGAGCATACTGTTATATTGTTGCAGAACGATTCCTATAGCAATGAAGTCAAACTTTCTACCGAAAGCCTTCCCTTCCGAGAATCTAACCCGCCGTATCTGGAGTATAACTCCGTGCAGAGAGAAACACATTTGTATACATCTTAGTGATGGGCACCATAGTGTCATGTATGAATTACAAAATCAAGGGACAATCCGTTCGAGATTGTTACCAACGTCTTTGAGATTCGAATAGTTCAGTCAGTAGCTTCGCATACACTGTGCTTCCGAGATTAAAACCAAGTACTCCGGGAGCATATCCGCTGAAAAAGTATTAGCAATAGACACATTAATACACGGTTCGAATATTAAAGTCGCACGTCAAATCTTTGTAGAACGTTACGTATTCTTATGGCGTCAAACTTTTTACGGAAGACCATACGTTCCGCGAAGCCCATACCGCTGCAGCGAGTGCCTTGCTCAGTGTTCAAGGGAGCAAATTAGTAGCATTTACTCCAGGAATACATGGATTGACTCTTACAATATTGGAATGGGTCAAGCTATGGACTTAGCCGTTCGTCTTCCAAAGAAGGTGGTAACGTTCTGCAACGCTTTGACATTCGATGTTGATATTTATACACAAACATGTGGTGTTCGCTCTCTAAGATGCCAACTTATATGTTTCCGTCCACATTAAGCAGGCAACTCGCTACAGCGGGCTAGGTTCTCGGAAGGACTGGCATTCGGTGAAAGAAATGACTTTTTGTGCAGGTGTTATGTTCTCCGTCAGTTTGCATCCTGAATTAGTACTCCTACCGTGAATTGAAGTCTCCATTGGCCAACTCCGTGCAGCGGAATGTACTCCAGGGACGCTCTGTCCCTGACCCTCGTTTGACGCTCGGAATCACAGGATACGTCAAACCATTGACTTAACCGTTTGAATCTCAAGGAAGGTGGTAACATTCTCGAACGATTTGACCATCGATCATCTAATTCATACTTGAAATTCTGCTGCACGTCACTAAAATGAATGCTAATTTCTTTCCCGAAACGCGAAGTTATACACTCAATACAGCGGGTTAGGTTCTCGGCTGGTAATGTCTTCGGTAAGGTGTTTGACTTTATACGAATTTGTATCGTTCTAAATCGGATTCACGCTACACTGTAATATCCTAACCGCGAACAAAGGTGTCCATTGCCAATATAATACGTCGGATTTACAACCGATCAACCTGGCTTGACTATCAGAATCACAGGACAGGTGAAGCTATTCAGTTAGCTGTTCGACTCTCAAGGTAAGCGGAAGCATTCACGAACGGTTTGACCTCAATATTCGTATATACGCACGAGAACAATGTGTCCGTCTGCTAGAATGTTTACTAATTTGATCACCTGAAAACTATGCAACGCAATCGCTGCAGCGGTTTGGGTTCCCGGAAGGTATGGTATTGGGTAAAAGGAATGACTTAATTCCAATTGGCAATGTTCTCCGTCCGTTCCACTTTCAACCATAATATTCCGGACGTGATTTAAGTTGTCTATTGCCAATGCAATTCAGTGGATTTAATCCCGGAGTACATTGTTTGACTCTCGGTACCACAGGATTGATGAAGCTATTGACTCAGATATGTGCAACTCTCAAAAAAGTTGATAACGTTCTCCAGCTGTTTGACTCTTGAACTTCTTATTTATAATTGAAATTAAGATACCCCATCACTAAAATGGATACTAATTTCATTCTCTGAGCACGATGTTATACTCACGAAACGGCGGCTCATCTTCTCAGAAGGTTAGGCCATCGGTAAAGTGTTGGACTTTATACTAATTGACATTGCTCCCACACGCTTGGACGATCTAATTCACTGTTCAAACCTTGAATTCATGTGTCTTGTGGCAATAGTGTTCAGCGGGTTTACTCCAATGACACCTGGTTTGACGCTGCGAATCAGTAGATAGGTGAAGCTATTGACATAGCCGTTCGACTCACAAAGAAGTGGGTAAGGTTCTCATACGGTTTGACAGTCGTTTTGATATTCATACATGAAAATTACATGTCCGACAGTTAATACGTGTAGTGATCTGTTTCCATGAACATTATGCACGGCACTCACAGAAGCATGCTATGTTCTCGTGCAATATCGTATTCGGTGAAAAGGATGACTTTATACGAATTGGTAATGTTCTCCGTCGGTTGGACTCTGTACATCAATACTCGTACCGTGAAAAATGGTGTGTACTGCAAAACAGTTCTGCGGCTTTTCACCAGGGGTACCTTTTGTGACTCTCGGTATCACAGGATAGGTGAAGCTATCAACTAAGCACTCCCCGACACACAAGAAAGGTCGTAACGATCTCCAGCGGTTTGACACTTGATCACCATATTCATACATGAAATTAAGGTGCCCCGCACTACAATGTGTACTAATCTGTATCTCTGAACACGAGGTTACTCTCTCGACACAGCGAGCTACGTTCGTGGAAAGTAAGGTCTTCGGTAAAACGTTTTACTGTATAGCAATTGAATACGTAGTCGAACGGATTGTCTCCCTACTTTGATATTCATACCGTGAAGTGAAACGTTTATTGCAAATACTGTTCATCGTATATACTCACGGAACAACTTGTTTGGCTCTTGGAACTTGGCTGAGGATACGTGAAGATATTGCCATAGCTAGGAGACTCGCAGCAAAGGTGTAAACGTTGTTGGAAGGTTTTACTATAGATATTCCTATTCATACCGGAAGTTAAGGTGAATGTCACTAAGATGTATACTAGTTTCCATCTCGGCACACGAATTAATACTCTCGATGCAACGGGATATTTTCTCCAAAGGTAAGGACTACGGTAAAAAGTATGACAGTATACCAATATGTAACGATCTACAATGGTGTGACGTACTGTATTAATATACAATCCTCGAATTAAGGTATCTATTGCGAATACTGTGCTGTTAATTTATTCACGAAATAACTCGTTTGACTTTCGGAATCTCTGGATGTATGAAGCTATAGACTTAGCCGTTAAAATCTCAGAGAATGTGGTAACTCTCTCGAACGGTTTAACGATCGATCTCCATTTTCATAATGAAATTATGGTCCCCGTCACAAAAATTTTCACTAATTTCTTCCTCTGAACACGACGTTATACTCTCGGTTCTGCATGGCACCATCTCCGACGGTTGGGCTATCGGTAAGATGTTTGACTCTATACCAATAGCTAACGCTCGACAACGGCTTGACTGGCTGATTCCATATTCAAACCGTGAATCATGATGTGTATTGCCATCTATTTTCAGCATATTTCCTCCAGGAATACATGGTTTGAACGTCGAAAGCACAGGTTAGGTGTAGCAACTGACTTAGCCGTTCGAACCTCAGAGATTGCGGTAACGTTCTTGAACAGTGTGACCCTCGATTTCTAGTTCATACGTGAAGTCAACGTGCCAATCACTGAAATGAATACCAATTTCTTTCCCTGATCACGAACTAATACTCTCCATGAAACCGGTGAGGTTCGCCGAACATAAGGCCTGCGGTAATACGATTGACTTTATACTAATTGCTAACGCTATCAAACGGTTTGACGCACTACCTTAGTGTTCAAATCGTGAAGTAAGGTGTATATTTCCAATACTGATCAGCGGATTTTCTCCCGTAATACCTATTGCGCCTCCCCGAATCACAGGATAGGTGAAGCTATTGACATAGCTGTTAGAGTATAATAGAAGGCGGAACGGTCACGAACTGTTTCACCCTCGATCTTCGCATTCATACATGAAATTTAGGTGCCCTTCACTGCAGTCTATTCGAGTTTGTATCTCTGTATACGAGGTAATACTCTACATACCTCGGGTTAAGTACTCGGAGGGTAAGGTTTTCTGTATAACTTTTGACACTATCCCGGTCTACAAACATTTGGCTCTATACTTCAACATGCTAACAGTGGGCTAAGGTGCCCATTGCCAATAGCGTGCAGCGGATGGACTACCGGAATACCTGGTTTGACTCTCCGTATCACAGGATAGGTGAAGCTATTGACATAGCAGTTCTGAACTCACAGATGGTGGAAACATTCTCGACTCTAGATTATACTTTTCACACATGAAAGTAAGGTGTCCGCCTCATTAAAATATCTACTAATTTCATTCCCTGATCACTAAGCATGGGACTCGCAACAACTGGTTAGGTTCTTGCAAGGCAAGGTATCCGGTAAAAAATTTGACGTTATACCATTTGCCAATGTTCTTCGACAGATTGGCCTTCTATTTTATTATCCAAACCGTGATTAAGTTTCCTGTTAGAATATCATAGAATGTGGTAACGTTCTCGAACGATTTGACCCTCCATCTTCCTATTGATACATGCAAGTAAAGTGTCCGTCCCCTAAAGAATCTACTAATTTGTTTCCTTGAACACTCAGCAGGACAATTGCTGGAGAGTGTCATGTTCCATGAGAGTATGGTCTGTGGCTCAAAGTTTGAGCATATATCAGTACATACCGTTCTACGATGGCTCGAATCCCTATATTGCTATTCATACGGCAAATTAAGGTGTCTATTGCCAATATTGTACTGCATATATACTCCCCGTATACCTGGTTTATCCCTCGGAATCACAGGATAGGTGAAGCTGCTGATCTTGCCGTCCCAACTCTCAAAGAGGTTAGTAACGTTCTCGATCGGTTTGTCCATCGATATTCTAATTCATGCATGAATTTAACCTGTCGCCATTAAAATGTTACTAATGTGCTTTTCTGGGCACGATGTTATACCCTCGATACGGCTGGTTAGCTTCCCGGGAGGTAAGGAATTCGGTAAAAGGAATGACTTTATACGAATTGGTAATGGTCTGCAACGGTTTGACTCACTACATTAATATGCATGCCGTAAATTAAATGTGTCCATTGCCAATACTACTGAGTGGATTTACTGCAGGAATATCTGGAATGATTTTTATAAACACAGGATATGTGAAGCTACTGACTTTGCCGTTCGTCTCTCACTGAATGTGGTAACGTCCCCGAGCGGATTGACACTCGATCTTCTATTTCATACATGAATTTAATGTGCCGTCTCTAAATTTTATGCTAATGTATTTCCCTAAACACGGAGCTTCACTCTCGATACCGCCGGTTGGTTTCTCCGATGGTAAGGTCTTCGGTACTACGTATCACTTTATAACAACTGGTAACGATGTCAAGCAGTTTCACGCTCTGCTGTGAAATTCAAACCGTGAAATAATGTGTCTATTGCCAATACCCTTCAGCGGATTTACTCTAGGATTACCTGGTATGACTCCCGAAATCACTGGATAGGCGGAGCTATAGACTTATCCGTTTGGCTCTCAAAGCAGGTGGTTACATTCTCGAAAGGTTTCACCCGTGTTCTACTTGTTCATAACGAATTTATGGTATCCATCACCAAAATGTTTACCAATTTGATCCCCTGAACACGAAGTTCTACTCTTGATACAGCGGGATAGCTTCACGGAAGGTTAGCTATTCGGTAAAGCTTTCGAATCTATACGAATATTTAATCATCTAGAACGGTTTAATGCTCTGCTTTAATATTCATACCGTGAAATAAACTGTCTATTCCGAATACTGTTCTGCACATTTACTCCTGGAGTACCTGGTTTGTCTTCCGGAGTAATAGGTTAGGTGGAATTGATGATTTAGCTTTGTTTCTCTCAAAGGACGGGGTATCGTTCTGGAACGGTTTGACCATCGATCCACTCATTCATACATGAAATTAATTATCCCGATACTAATATGAATTCATGTTTGTTTCTCTGAACACGAAGCAACTTCGCCGTTTGTCTCTCACAGAAGATGGCAACGTCCTCCAGAGGGGTAATACTCCATTTTGTATTTCATACATGAAGTTAAGGTACCCGTCACTGATCTGAATACTAGATTCTTTCTGTGAACTCGAATTTATACTCTCGATGAAGCCGCTGAGATTCGCGGAATTTAAGGCCATCGGTAGAACGTTTGACTTTATACGAATTGGTATCGCTCTCAAACGTTTTGAAACTCTACATTAACATTCGAATCATGAATTAAAGTGTCTATTGCCATAACTGTTCAGCGCACTTACTCCCGGAATACCTGATTTAATTCTCGTAAGCCTAAAATACGCGAAGCTGTTAACTTAGCCGTTCGAATCCCAAAGAAGGTGGTAACGTTGTCGAACTGTCTGACCGTCGATCTTCTAATTCATACATGAAATTAATATGCCAGTGGCTAAAATGTATACTAATTTCTTCCTCCGGACTCCATGCTGTGCTCTCGATACCTCGCGTTATGCATTCGGTGGGTAAGGATTTCAGTGAAGCGTGTGACTTCATACCAATTGGTAACGCCGTCGAGAAGATTGACGCCCTACTTTTATATTCAGTCTGTGCATTAAGGTGACTAATGACAATCCTGTTCAGCGGATTCACTCCCGGAATACCTGGTTTGTCTCTCGGAATCACGGCATATGTGTAGCTATTGACTTGGGCAATCGATCCTCATGCATGGTGGTAATATTGTGGATCGGTTTGACCATCGATCTTCTATTTCATTCATGAAATTAAGGTGCCCGGAACTAAAATGTGCACAGATCTGTTCCTGTGCACACCTTGTTATACTATCAGTACAGCGCGTTATGCTTTCGAACGGTAAGGAGGTCAATAAAGAGTTTGACTGTATGCCAACTGGAAATGTTCTCAAACGGTTTGTCGCTCTATTTTAATATTCCCTTCGTGAATTATGATGTCCATTGCCAATACTGTTCAACGCATTTACTCCCGGAATAGCTGATTTGCCTCCCCCAATGACAGGAAAGGTGAAGCCATTAACTCAGCCGATCGTATCTTACAGAAAGTGGCAACGTTCTCGATCGGTTTGACCCTCGATCTAAATCATACACGAAGTCATGGTGTTCGTCATTCAAGTGAATACGAATTTCGCTCTCTGAACACGAAGTTATATACTCGAGCTAGATGGATATCTTTTCGGAGGGTATGGTCTTCGGTAAATGGTTTCACTTTACAGCAATTCGTAAAAGTTTAGAATGGTTTCACGCTCTATTTCAATTTTCAATCCGTGAACAAACTTGTTTAATGCCAATACTGTTCAGCGGATTTATAATCTGAATACCTGTTTTAAATTCGGAATCGCATGATAGGTGAAGTTATTGACTTAGTAGTTCGCCTCCCACTGAAGGCTGCAACGTTGTCGAGCGGATTGACACTCCATCTTCTAATCTGTACATGAAGATAAGGTGTCGGGCAATGAAATGATGACTAATTCCTTTCTCTGAACTCGAAGATATACTCTCCATAGAGCCGTTGATATTCGCGGACGTTAAGGCCTCCGGTCAACGTTTGGCTTAATACCTATTGGTAACGATATAAAACGGTTGGACGCTCTACATTAATATTTAAACCGTGAATTAAGGTGTCTATTGGCATACTGATCAGCGGCCTTAGTTCAGGAATACCTGGTTTGACTCTACCAACCACAGGATAGGTGGAGCCATTGGCGTAGCGGTTGGTGTCTAACAGAAGGTGGTAACGTTCCCAAGGTGTTTGACGCACGATCTTCAAATACATATATGAAGTTAATGTACCCGTCACTGAAATTAATACTAATTTCCTTCACTGAAACAGAGGTTATAGTCTCGATGGAGCCGTTCAGATTCGCGGAAGTGAACGCCTCCGGTAAACTTATGACTTTGTACAAATCGGTATCGTTCTCAAACAGCTTGGCACTCTACTGTAATATTCAAGCCGTGAATTAAGGTGTTATTTGCTAATACCGTTCAGCAGGTTAATTCACTGGATACCTGGCCTGACTGTCGGAATCTCAGGATATGTGCGGCTATAGACTTAGCCGTTCTACTCGCACAGAAGGTGTAACGTTCTCGACCGGTTTGACGCACAACCTTATAATTCATACATGAAATTGATGTTCCCGTCGCTAAAGCGTGTACTAATTCCTGCCCCTGCAATCGCAGTAATACTCTCGATACAGCGGGTTACTTTTTCGGAGGGTACGGTAATCGGTAGAGCGGTTTACGTCATAGAAATTGGAAACGATCTCACACAGTGTAGCGCTCTATTTTAATATTCAATCCGCGAATTATTTTGTCTATTGCCAGTACTGTACACCACAATAGCAGACGGAACATCTGGCTTGACTTTCAGTACCACAGGATTTGTGAAGTTATTGACTCAGCCGTTCGTCTCTGACGGAAGGTGGTAACGTTCTTCAACGGTTCGAATTTTGATTTTGAAATTTATACGTGAAAATCTCAAGTCCGTCTGCTAACATGACTAGTAATATGTTTCCGTGAAGAGTAAACAAGACACACGCTACAGCGGGTTATGTTCTCGGAACGAATGGTATTCGGTAAAATGAATGAAGTAATACGAACTGGTAATGTTTGCCGATGTTTCGACATACTACTTTAATATTCAAACTGTGAACTAAGGTTTCAAATGCCAATACCCTTCAGCGGACTCCCTATCGGATTACCTGGTTTGACTCTCGACATCACAGGATTGGTGAACCTATTGACTTAGCCGTTCGTCTCTGACAGAAAGTGTGCAACGTTCTCCAGCGTTTTGACCCCAGAACTTCTACTTCATACATGAATTTAATGGCGACGTCACTAAGATGCATACTAAATTGGCGTCCTTCAACACGATTATATACTCTCGATACAGTGGATTTGGTCATTGGATGGTAAGGCCTATGGTAAAACGTTTGACCCATATACATATATGTAACGTTCTACAACGGTTTGACATTGCACTTTAATATTCATACCGTGAATTTAGGTGTGTTATGCCAATCCTGTTCAGTGCATTTACGCCGGGAATAACTGCTTATACTCATGCTGTCACAGGTTAGATGATGTAATATCGAGGACTTGTAGATGACATGGCAGCTCGAGCTGCATTACTCTATGGTTTCAGCCAATTACTTATCCTTGATTTTGTCCATATGCATTCTGTCCCAGTTTTCTATTTATTTATAGATACTGCAATTTACTGTTGTTATATTTTCGTTCTTGTTCGAAATTTTTAATTTTTATGTAAGAAAATTGTATTTCTGAGTAAAAGTGCATTTGAAATTAGTTCAGTGCACGTTGATGACATTACATTGTTAAACTCATTGTTATTTTATATGATTGTCTGTATGCGTACCTATGCTTCCAGAGCGATACGCCTGGAACTGGCAAGTAGTTGCCTACGGTGGATAGGCGCGAGACTACTATATGGTATTAGTTAACTTCTTTAGCCTTGATATTATACCGTATGCACTCCTTCGCTGTTTCCTATTTATTTCGACATTCTGTATTTTACTGTTACAATATTTCCAATTCTTTTTAGAATTTGAAATTTTTAACATGAAAAATTGTATTTTACAGGAATTGTGTCCTTGGAAATAGTTGAGTGCACGTTAATGAAAATATTTGGATAAGT